>NW_027192161.1:195577-198373 GCF_041956525.1 Rhizomucor pusillus | reverse complement strand
GTCTGTCCTGTCTCTTCCCTTGAGGAACTGTGTGGTCATCAGCAAGGTCCAGGCTTCTTCAAGGTGGTGGTCATCAGCAAGGTCCAGGCTTCTTCAAGGTGGTGGTCATCAGCAAGGTCTAGGCTTCTTCAAGGTGGTGGTGTCTGTCCTCCAAAGTCTAGAAACACTTGGCAGGTTTGCATTGGGTGGTCCAACAACAGCATCAAACTCCATGGACACTGCTTGATCCGGCGTGTAAAGTGCCATTGCTGTCGGACGGTAGCCGCGATTGACGGTGGTAAGTGTACCAGCTCTAGCGATACATGCTCTGAGCGAACTCAAAAACGGCTGCAGCTTGGTAGGTGGCAAGGTTAAAGGGCGTTGCAGATTGACTTGCAAGTGCGGATCATACTTCAGACCTTGTATGAACCGGAATAGTACATCGTTCGGATCCATGTGTGGCAACTCCAGCACGGTACTACGATGATGCTCGATGTAGTCAAAGATGCTGCCGATCTGCTTCAGTTGCTCAAGCTCGTGCAATCTGTTCCGCCCTTAGTGGTTTGAACTGCTTTCGCAAAGCACCCGCAGGGTCTTCCAAAGTTGCTGGCGGCTCCTGAGACTTGCTGGTTTGAAGCAATTGCCACCAAGTGATTGCGCTATCCCGCAATGATGTTTGTGCGTACATCACCCTCTTCTTCTGGCATCAGCAAATTTCTGCACCGAGTACTACCATCCTTCCACAGCACTGGATGTTCGTTCACCAAGAAAAAAGTCGGGCTCGGTACGTTTCAACACTCTGGACAATACTGTGCTGACGCTACGTTGAGAAGAACATGCCTCTCGAAATATATCTGCCGGCTGTTCCCGAAGAAGCGTGATTTCCGTCTCGTTTTGCCAGATATATCTTAAGTACACCCAGTTGTTGGAGCTAAATGAAGACATATGCCAGCTATTCAATGATGATTGGTATATGCGACCACAGATGCACTTTTCTGTGCCCGAGCTTTGGCTGGTGCCATTCTATTTGGCAGCTTATCATCGAAGGCGGTTCTGCTTGTACTCCTTCCGGTAACAATACTTTTCATGGCATCCTCTGGGAAACGTACGAAATGTCTAAAAACCCAGCATCAAAGAATCCATGCCTCGCAAAGATTCAGGGACTTTTTGTGGGCCCCTGATACAGATTGTGGAGTCGATTGCATATGGTATTGAGGTAAAAAAGAAATCAGTTTTATCTATTATTTAAAGATGACTTTTGTGAGCTCACATGGCATTCAGCAGTCGGCAAGGTACCTGAACATTACAAGACCCCTGGTTACAGCAAAATTCTCAGCCAAAGTTGCTTCAGTAGCAATGTCTGACTTCGTCCACCCATATGGATTACCCAATGCCGAAAATGCATTACTGCAGTCTGCGGGTCCCAGTGATCAAGAGCTGCATTTGCATTGAAAAGTTGAACTACGAGGATGACGGCCTACCGCCGGGCTATCTCACCACGAGAAAGCCCACAGACCATACGTCCTATCCCTTTTCGAATATCTTCTTGACAATTTGTCAGAAGAATTCAAAAGGAACCTTTTTTGGAAAAGGGACGAGTAACAATGTGTTCGCAAGATACCAGGCATTCGAAATTCATCGAGCCAAAGCCATTGTTCTGCACCGAACTGAATTCATTTATCAACAATCTGACCTTGGATCGTATACATCGGTTTTAGACTCGAAACATCAGCAGAACAATTTGTAGACGCACTCCGGTCTAGTATCATATTTAGACAATATAACAGAACATGTGAACCATAATGCGCTACATTTCAATGTCGTTGCCTTGGATCCGCCATTATTCATACTGGTATCGGATCCAACCTCAGCGGACAAAAGGCATACACTATCAAAATCATGATGCTAGACACCGAATACGAGCTATACGGCGTTATAAGTTCCATCACCAGGATCGGATGTCACTTCAAGGTCGTTACCACTATCCAGCACAATGGATGTTTCATCGCCGTGCTCGATAACATACAGCGACCTGGTATCAAGGTTCTCAAGGATAGTCTATCAGATGATGATGATGCCGCGATATTCAAAAGGGTCAAAAATCCTATAATTCCTTGTTACAAGAAGATCGTAAGACGCTTGAACTTTCGCCTTCATCCTGACCCATTTGCATCCGAAGAAAAAATGGAAGAAAAAAGAAGCCGTATCCAATGTCACAGTATTTACTTAGAAGTCTTAAATAGTTGTAGTATCAAAAATTTAGCAATATCCACATACCAATTCATTCATGATTTATGTCTGAGGAAGAGAGGCAGCATGGCAGATGGTAGAGCAGCATAAAGCTCCTGCACCATTCTGTGATTATTCTTGCAGACGGGCGGGATGGGCGAAGGGGCAGGATCTTTCGTCGCCCTTTTTTACAAACTTAGATACCACACATAGGGCTTAGTAGCTGCATGTGTATTCATGTTTGTCTCAATAACCCACGATTTGAGCTTGAAATACATTACTGCGAGGCCAACGAATGGAAGAAGTTGCTAAAGCGCAGCTGCAGTGACAATATTGGTTTACAGTTTCATTCATTTGTCTATTTGCATATCTCAACCTGGATGGGTGAAGAGATTTCGTCCTACCATCAACCATAGCTCACTATTTTGCACAGGTTGAATGCAAATATCCACAGGGAATGACATCCTAAAGTTGTTTATGGAACTTGTCTCACAAAGTAAAAAAAAAAAAAAAAAAAAAAAAAAAAAACAAAAAAAAAAAAAAAAAAAAGGAAAAGAACTAATAAGAAGAACAACAATAGTTACCCAA
>NW_027192161.1:128139-195434 GCF_041956525.1 Rhizomucor pusillus | reverse complement strand
GTACTACACAGTAAAAAAAAAATAAAAAAAAAAAAAAAAAAAAAAAAAAAAAAAAAAAAAAAAAAAAAAAAAAAGGAAAAAGAACTATAGAGACACATGTTCCCAACCGCGTGCCTCCTGAGACGACGTAGGATATGATGTAATGTATTTACGCTGGGTGCTCTGGGTCTCCAGTAATTGGATCATCTCCAGTTTTTAAGATGGATACACTTGAAAAAGCTTATCAAAATATCACTATAAGTGCGGAGCAGAATTGCCCAGAGAATTTACAGAAAAACTATGTAGAGTAAGTAGCATTGTGCCTGTTTAACCCAGGCAGTGTCGGCAATCCAACTCAGCTAACAAAGGCACTGTTCCCGTTACTACCTTAATATCAACGCTCACTTATGTAATCACCGCTGCCTTTGAACTATCCAAGAGAATGGCGCCAGTGATTTACCCGGATAAACGTTTCTTATCTGACAGGCCGGCTTCTACAACAACCCCGTGAAGGGACAAATTGTATCCAGGCACTTAGACGAAGTTTGCGAGACATGTGCCGCCTTGGCTGTATTGGACGGAATAGGATTTAGGCTACTTACCAGTCCTTCACGAGAGGGAATGTCAGGATTTCTTTCCATATTAATTAGGTAAAGGCTCATCGTATGACGCTTCAGAGAATTCCGAGGATGAGCTGAGTATATGTCTATCACATAAGCAAGCTGGGCTGAAATGCCAGAAGGATCGAGGTTCTTCCTCAGTCTCGGGGCCCCGATTAACCGTATCGAGTTAATACCCCACATCCTTCGTTCTGGGTCCATAAGCTTAGTTTTTTGACGCGGCACAGGCCGTTATTGTCTGTACATTCTCGTCAGATCAACTCTACATCTTTAGAACGCTTCTATAGCTATCTACATAACCCATGTTTGGTATCAGCCACCAGAAGCAGGTGATGAGCTCACGGACCCTTTCATTCCTGACCAATAGATATCTTGTACCCACCTTGCCACCATGCGGGAGTATCTGGTACCACCAGTTTTACGTCAGATCTCCTGCTGTCAATTTCAAAATACTCTGTCAGCTGTTGTTGCTCTATTGAAACATGTCCATCCTTCAGGAATACGGCAACAGCTAGGAGTTCATGTGTTAAGCGTCTACATTGTTATCTTATCACTCAGTCTCGCAGTGAGATTGTTCTCCAGAGAAATTTGGGCCGTCGGAAACACCGAATCCTGACCGAATCGCAAAGAAGGGTAGCCCCACATCTGATTGGCTTGGGAGGAAGCGGGGAAGCCCTGTGGGGGCTGGATCGGGAAGGTGGAGAAAATTCTTCCATGGATCCGAAGGAATCACATTTCAGTTATTTCTCGGTAGAAAAAGACACATATAAAAGGACCACTCACATGGAAAAAGCAACATCTTATCTTCATTGCTTTTTTCTCTTAATGATGTCTGAAAACAAAGATTTCAAAAATCAACACAGTGATTCAGCGGACCTGTTGGTCACCCATCGAGAACATGTCACTTCAAATGGTCTCAAGGGCTTCATCGAGAATCCCTATGTCTTTGGTGTAGCACTTTTTGCTTCAATCGGCGGTATCACTTTTGGCTGTAAGTCATTGGTTGAATGCTCGCTGAACACTCGCCGTATTTACCTGATGCCTCATTTGAAATAGATGATCAAGGTGTCATTTCCGGTGTACAGGAAATGGAGACCTTCAAGGCCAGGTTTCCAATGAACGCAACCGAAAACGGTTTCGTAGTTGCTATCCTCGAGCTCGGCGCTTGGGCCGGGGCTTGGCTCTCTGCATATCCTGCTGATCGATTTAGCCGCAAGTACACTATTGTCATTGCTTGTATTGTTTTCCTTCTTGGTAGCGCAATCCAAGGTGGCGCTCAAAACGTCAGCTATCTGATGGGTGGTCGATTCGTCACCGGTATGGCTGTTGGTTCCCTCAGTATGATTGTGTATGTATCAAAACGTTTTGTGGTGCCTAAGACCGTTGCTAACTTGTAATCTTTTTCTTTCGCTATATAGCCCCATGTATCAATCTGAAATTGCTCCTCCTTCCGTGCGTGGCTCTTTGATTTCTCTGCAGCAGCTCGCTATCACTATCGGTATTCTTGCATCATTCTGGATCAACTTTGGTACTGCTTATATTTCAAGCGAAGCACAGTGGCGTATTCCCTTGTGTCTCCAGCTTGCTCTTGGTCTTATTCTTGGTATTGGCATCCTCTTCTTCCCTTTCTCGCCTCGTTGGCTCATGGCTGCCGGCCGCGAGGAAGAATGTCTCAAGGTACTTTCCAAACTTCGTCGCCGTCCAGTCGATGACCCTGTCGTGCAAGAAGAGTGGCGAGAGATCAAGATTTCTGTTGAATTCGAAAAGGAAGTCGAGCGCCAGCAATACCCTCACTACGTCGATCAAGGAGCCAAAGGTCGTTTCATGATCGGTCTTATGGGATACCGTGAATTATTCCAGCCTTACATGTTCCGTCGTGTTGCTATCGGTTCTACCATCATGTTCTTCCAACAATTCTGCGGTACGAACTCGTTGATCTACTATGCTCCCAGGATTTTCCAATCCCTTGGTCTCAGCGGAAACACCATCTCTCTGTTGGCAACTGGTGTCATTGGTATCATCAACACAGTCTGCACCATCCCAACCGTCTTGTACCTGGATGTCATGGGCCGCAAGTCTACGCTCATGATTGCCTCTGTCTTCATGTGTCTTTCTATGGCTATCATCGCAATCATCTCTGGTCTTTTCCAAGATAACTGGGAAAACAACGTTGACAAGGGTTGGGCATGTGTTGCCTTGACGTACTTCTTTATTGCCAATTTTGCCTATGCGTGGGGTCCCATTGGTTGGGTTGTCCCTGCAGAGATTTTCCCTCTTCGCTGGCGCGCCAAGGCCATGTCCATCACCACCTCTTCAAACTGGATGAACAACTTTATCATCGCCCAGATCACACCTCCTATGCTCGAAAACATCACCTACGGTACATACATCTTCTTTGCCTGTTTCTGTTTCCTGTCGTTCTTCTTCGTTTGGTTCTTCGTCCCAGAGACAAAGGGTCGTTCCCTTGAAGAAATGGATGTCGTTTTTGGGGGTTCCACCGCACAGAAGGATACCGAAATTATGCGTCAAATCGAACAAAGATATGGCAGCTCATATGTTCCTACTGGTACCAAGACTGAAGTTGCCTAAACACAAAATTTTTTCCCTTTTTCCTGTTATCTTCCCCTACGTCTTCATCTGAATCCATCTACTTCCCCGCTTATATATATTTGTGTTCCATCTCTTTGCTTACTGTACAGTGAAATGTTAATTGAATTTTGAAATTGTATTATAAAGTTTACTATTTAAAGGTATCGAAAGCTCTTTTTTTACAAACAAATTGTGAGAGGAAACAATGGATTAAAGTAAAACAATTGCTAACAGCTAAATTAGTGACACTTTAGTCCTTACTAGACCGCCCCGGAAGTTTTTGAGCGGTGTTGGCGCCTGTTGCAGCCTCCTAAATGCTTCCAGAACATGCTCAGGTTCCAGAGGGGTCTCCTCAGAACTTGGAAGTGAAAACAGTCCGCCTTCGGTATCGTTCGTTGCTGTCTGATCCGTCTTATTCTTGTCATCGTTGCCCTTTTCATCTAAATCATCTCTTTTCCTTTTTGATCCGACGACTATCGGCTCATCTTTGTTGCCGCCCTTGTTAGCCTTTACATCGCGTTTAATCTGCAGCGCCGTCGTCGTCAGCTTCGATACCATTTCATATGTTAAGAATCCAAATATATCCAGAATATCATCATTGGGCTTCACATCAATGAATGCATTCATGTTAGCCCATTCCCGGAATCGCTTGCCCTTTCGATATGTAAATGATGCTTGTCTACATTCCGAATAATGTACATATTCCTCGCGAGTCATTGCCCGAGTCACCAAATCCGCATCTCGCAACCGTTGAATCGATTCATTGTATGCTTCCGATTCGTCTTCGTCCTCTTCGTCGTCTTCACCTGTCGATGATTTTATAATCGCATCCGCAAATTGATTTACTAATTCCCATGGTAATTTGATGATATTTCTGTTCGGTTTGCCTTAAGTTGCAGATTAGTACGAAAATATTATTACGGATTATATGATGCCGCTTCCTACCCGTATTTGTCTCCTCCACGACGTCTTCGACTTGCTCGCCTGATGACTCTTTTGCGTTTTTTCTCACATCTTTCCAGCTTAAGAATGATCGTAATCGATTCACTTTGGCTCTGTCGTGGCGTATAAGGAAAATCAAATCTTCAGCACTTAAAAACCGTGAACTCCTTCGCGCTGCCTGAGCAGCCGCTTGAATGATCTAACGAGTAGGTTAGCAATGTATAAAACATTCCACTGTCTATTGTCTGCTACTTGCAATTTCAATCACTTGCGACCGGACGATATCTTCCACGAGCAGCGTCGTCTCCTGTAATGGATCCGCAACCTCTCCAAACACAAACATCATTTGTTGAATTTCGCTTTGGAAACGATATTTTGACTATGTGCGTGAACTTAGCCTCCACAGTTCCGCCCATGCAATTCAAGAAGTACCTTCTTTGCGTCCAGCGCCATAGTTCGAGTTTAGAATGTCAGAAAAAGAGTTGGGAAGATTCGCCCTTGATTGCCGTCGGACTTACCTGCGCTTGCATTGCTTTCAATTCAGAACGGCAGTAACAGCTATCAAAAAGAAGGAAACAATAAAGACCTGATAGCAAGTGAAAAAAAATGCTACCAATCGCATATTGTGCAGCTTCACTTCAAGAGGTGTTAAGTGCTCCGTTTTTGATTAAAGATTAGAAAAGATATAAAAGTATAAGAGTATCTTCCAGTAAATGTGGATCTTAACATACATTACACTGCAAGGAACAATCCTGCATCTTTGGTGCTCACGTCCATTAGCAAGCCTTAGAGCAGTATGCCATATAATTACTACTATATGTAAGTTACCAGGTAACATGAATCGCCTCGTTCGTACCACGTAGCTCTTCTTGTTCACTTAAAGCTTGAAGTCCTTTCAGATAACAAAAGTTAGCACAAATTCGAGATAAAATGAAATTGAGCTTCCAGAATAATGTTAGTGTTGCTGAAACTAACTGTACTAGTACATAAGCAAAGACTTTAGAGGCGTGAATGCTTTCTACCTCGAGCTTAATAAATCTGATGCTATGACATGCGTGTACGTATTTAGTTCTTGGTTGTGGTGCTCACTATCAAGCCTTTGGCTGCAATGTCTCAGTAAGAAGGAAACGTTTGCTTACCTTCCCAAAGCAGCGCATTGTGGTTGTGTAACGGTAGACGTAATTTAATTCGGTACGTCGCCGGAGTAGTAGTATAGCTTGACGACAAAGGTATCGTTACGTGCAAGATTACTCGTACTTTAGCCACCATTTGTACGGAAACAGGTAAATTCTGAGGTCATCGGTATAGGGACAAAATGATACAAATAGGAGACACTGTAGAACTATTTTGGTTTGGATGAATACGTACATAAGAAACATGGATCTACATTAGCTACATATTTAAAACATCCCCATATCTTCGCCGGATTTTTTAGTCTTTTGACAGGTGATGGATACTGTTTGAGTCTCTCAGAATACGTCAATATACAAATTGTGGTTTTCAGAAAGCATATGTATCTTCATTTGGCAACATACAAATGTATCGTTAACATCACCACTGTAAAAAGAGAACAGTAATATTCAATAATCTACATCTTCCATGATATCCAAGACTCATTCGAGAGATACCGACGCTGTTGCTGAACAATAAAATATATATCTGGACTATTTTCAAGTTTCCTCCATTTCTGAATATGCAGGAACGTGAAATTCGACTCGATCCAAATTGAGGTGGAGCCGAAAACGTTTTGGCCTCTCGTGAGTAAGGCAAAGACGATGGTCGGCGCTTATGCCCACGACGACAGTGACGAGTATGCTGTGATCGACAATGTCGACGAACGAATCGAGCAGTTGAAGCGTGCCATCCGAGAGCAGGAGTTTTTGCTCTCTGTGCTTAAAGATCAACAAGCTGAAGACGACGACAGGATTCAAGAGCTGAAGGATCGCATAAAGCATGTCTCTTGGCAGCTCAAGTCCAACAGTTCTGGACAGGACGAACGACTGTGGGCACGCTACGAACTTAACCTTAGACGGTTGCAGGACCTTGCGGACGAAGGCAGAGTTCTAAAGAAAGAACTTGATTATCTAATGGATGTCAATATGCGCGATCTCGAGCACGAGCTGCTAGAAGAAACAAAACGTCTCAATGACTTGAACCTGAGCTGGGCGAGGAAACAGAATGTATCTACTGGACAAGTTACTACCTTAGATGACCCAGCATATACTGAGGCTGATCGGATTCGTGCGAGGGCACAGGCGCTCGTGGCATCCCGGATAAACGCCAACAAGGAGCTCAGAAATTACGTACAAACAGAAGAAGAACGCGCACGCCAGAGGACCGACAGTGTTGAACGGCTCATGTCTGAGCTGCGTAATTTACATTCAAGCGCTCGAGATATAATCCGTTTCAGTATACCCGAGGCTGACGCTTACTTGAATACCAGTAGCACCGATCATATGCGCCAGCGACAAATGTTTGAAAAAGGGTTGTATGTCAGCGAAGAACTTGCCCAGTTCATTGACTCGCTGGATCGAAGCACACTCATTGTCGCACCTGAGCCAGTGCGGTACCCAACAGTCTTAACACCACAACAGTATGAATATAACCCATCTATCCCAACATCAGCTCCTCCAGTCCCTACCACGCAGAGACCTAGGTCGCCACGCTCAGCTGTTGACATCAAAGCTGAAGCACAGAGACGTATAGAACAACGTAGACAGCTGTTTATGAAATCACAACCTCCGTCTTCTCAGCAACAGCTTCTTCAAGTATCTGCTTCGTCCAGACCAAGCTCCGTAAAATCAGATAATCATGAAGAAAAAGCAGCTCAGGAACGTATGCGGCGAGCGGAAGCCGAAGCCAGAGAACGCTTGCAGGCAATGCATGACCAACGTCTCAAAGCTCGGCAGGAAGCCGAAGAAAAGCGCAGACAGGCAGCGGAGGCGAAGCAAAAAGAAATGGAAAGAATCCGACTGCAGGAAGAGCAGAAACAGCGTGAAGCTGAAGAGGCCAGGCTGAAGCAAGAGGAAGAAAGAAGGCAAAAAGAAAGGGAGGAGCAGGAACGACGAGGGCAAGAACTAGCCTTGAGGCAAAAGCAGGAAGAAGAGCTTCGGCAGCAGCGGATTAGACAGGCTGCTGAGCAGGCAGCCAGAGAGAAACGGTTACGTCAAGAGGAGATTGAGAAACGAGAACGCGAGCGCCAGGCTGCTGCTCTGGAAGCTGAACAAAGAAGGCGTGCTTGGCTCGAGGCCGAAGAAGAGAAGAAACGCCAAAGGGAGCAAGAGATTGCTCGTATGAAGGCCGAGGAAGAAGAAAAGAAACGAAGAGAACAAAAGCAAAAGGAAGAGGAGGAAAGACGCAGAAAGGAACAACTGCAACGAGAAGAGGAAGAACGTCAACGATTACTCGAGGAGCAAAATCAGATACAAATCAAAGAAACAGCTGGTACTAGTGGATACGGTGTCGATATCGAGGATGAAGTCGATTTTTCAACGAGTAAGTAGATCTGCTGGGTAGCTACAATTTAATACTCATACATTGCATATAGTATATCGCGTCAAAACATTGTATGAATATCACGGTGTTCGCGACGACGATCTGACATTTGGCGAAGATGAAATCATCAAGGCACACCCTCACAAAGATAGCGAAAGCGACTGGTGGTATGGAACATCGTTGACAACAAACCAGGTTGGATTCTTCCCACGAACCTACGTTGAAGTCATTGAAGAAGGTAAGCGATACTCGTTATCTTTCTATCGACATGTCTGATGTAATGCTTTCGAAAAGCTTTCCGAGTTCGAGCTCTTTATCCGTTTAGCAAAACTCGAGAAGATGATCTTGAATTCGAGGAGAATGATATAATCGTAGTCCAGCCGTTCCAAGACGACCAGGGCGACTGGTGGTACGGTACAAGCGAAGAGAGTCATGAATCTGGTTATTTTCCAAAAACATATGTCGAACGCATCAATGATACACCAGCTCCTGCGCCTTCCTCTTCCCTTTCACCACCTCCTCCGACTTCTTTCCAACACAGCAACGAATCCTATCTCAGCGTCTCTGAACCATCTAGAGGCATGTCCGCCCCCAACACTCCTGTCATGAAGAAGGAAGAGCTGACGGTCAACAAGACCGAAACGACCAAGAGAAGAAGAGCTGCCAGCAATGTCGGTTTTACCGGCGATATGCCTGTTGGACGAGCTAGAGCCCTTTCTTTGTCAGAATCATCGAGACCTGTCAGTCCATCCCTGGTTACTTGGGCAAGTACAATGGATGAACTCGAACTGGCAACGATTCCAGCAGAAGAACGAAGGCGCCAGGAAGCTATCTATGAATTGATAACGACGGAAAGCACATATCTTAGGGATCTACAGTTGATTGTGAATGTAAGTAGAAACCGTACTAGATGCCGTTTTGGTGCTAATATTTGTTTGGCGCTACGCAAGGTATTCTATGCCGAGTCAAGCAAGTATCTTACCCGAGATGAACAGGATATCGTCTTTTCCAACATCGATGATTTGTTGATATGTAACACAACACTGCTAAGTGATCTTGAGAGTCGACAGCGCGACGGCGCCGGTGTGGTTGGTAACATTGGTGATATCTTTTTAAAACATGTACGTAAAAGCATGTAAAAAGCGACTCGATATGTCAGAGAAACTTAAACATCCACTGACGATAGACGGAAAGTTTAAAGTGCTACTCCACATACTGTCGAAATCAATCCTTTGCAAGCAGGTTCTTGCAAGATAAACGTGATACTGATCAATGGTTCAATGTATTTTTAAAGGTCGGAGCATTTCCAAGAACAATCCCATAATTGCATAACTAATTCCGGAGAGGGAGTAGACAGCACAGGCACGGCCAGAGTGTCGAGCTCTTGATCTATCCCATTTCCTCTTAGAACCGATGCAACGTATCACCCGATACCCGTTGCTGCTACGAAAGGTACGACCGAAAGAGGAAAGAAAGGAGAAGTTGCTCTGTAACGAACATACTGTGTAGATTCTCGATGCGACTCCAAAGCGACATCCTGACTACGGTGTCTTGCGGTCGGCTCTAGCCAAGGCAGAAGAAGTGTTACAGGTCGTCAATGATGAAACGCGACGATATGAAAACTCTCAAAAGATTAAAGAGCTCAGTCGAATTTTGGACATGGAAGGGCATGGTGTAAGTGAACTCAAAGGGGAGTGTTATATTTGGGGTGCTGATGATCCTATGCAACAGCGACTAGATCCATATGGACGAGAGTTCGTAATGGATGGTGTGCTCTACAAAGCTAAAAGTGGTCGCAAACTTCATGGCTACCTGTTCAATGACATTTTGATCCTGGCAGAACCGTTAAAAGGTTTGAGCGCAGAAGGATATCTGTATCGTTTGTATCGCGAAGTAAGTTGCTGTCAAAAATGTCGGCAAAAATCAGCAGTCATTGACAGTTTCTATCCTGTCAAGCCAATGAATGTCGATCGTGTAACCATCAGACAGCAATCCAGTGCGACTCTATTTTCCAGCGGCAGCAACCATTCAGGTACGACGAGAAATTTTCTTTAAGGGGAAAAGACTCGAATAAGCTAAGGGCAAAGAACATCGTAGATGATCTTGCGTTCCAGATTGTATACGGCAGTCAGGTGATAGCTGTCAAGGCACCATCTGCGAGTCAGAAAAAGCAATGGATAAGCCAGATGCAGCATTACAGCGCACTGCAACGGCAGCTCTCGCCGACACGCACCTCATTTCACTAAGTGAGGACTTATTCCCCATTTTCCCTCCCCTCAAACTCGGCTTTGGGGGAGATATCGAGCTGAGCTAAAGTCTGAGACTTAAAGCCCAGCTTTGACAAGATGCCAAGTTTGTTTTGTTTGAGCCATGCTACTCCAAAGATGCCCGTTACATTTTGACCGTATATTCGATTATAAAATCACTTATGCTCACTGAAGGAACTGGCAGTCTTAAAACGAATATGAAACGTCACATGAACGAATAAAATGTCCAGGAAAAAGATACATGTAATTTGTTATGTAAGAGCCCGCCATCGGAATATGGCAGCAACACCCCTTTGCCCCAACGGAAAAAAAGAGACGGGAAACCACCGAAAGATCTGGCCCTCTTTTCCATTCCCTCTCTCCGCTCTCTGATATAGCCATGGCTGACGACCAAGTCAAGACCCACCCTGTGCCTGCACGTTTGCTGGATGACAAGCAGTGCCCCACGCCTTACGTCAGCTCTCTGGATCAGTATCGATCCATGTGGAAAGAGTCTGTCGAGCAACCTGAGAAATTCTTTGGCAACGTAAGGTTTTCAGCCAGTAACTAGATAACCGCCCTGGAGATAAGCTCAACGCAATTTTTCCCCATGTAGCTTGCTCGCGAACTCTTGACATGGTTCAAACCTTTTGAGACCGTAAAGCACGGCGACTTTAGAACCGGCGATATTGCCTGGTTCCTTGAGGGTGAACTCAACGCCTCCTACAACTGCGTCGATCGCCACGCCAAAGCTCATCCCGACAAAGTCGCCATCATTTACGAAGCGGATGAACCTGGAGAGGGACGCAAGATCACCTACGGCGAATTGTTCCGTGAAGTGTGCAAAATGGCAAACACCCTAAAGACCTTGGGTATTCGAAAGGGTGACAATGTGGCAATCTATATGCCCATGATTCCCGAGACGGTTGTTGCTATGCTTGCTTGCGCGCGTATCGGTGCTGTGCACTCGGTTGTGTTCGCTGGTTTCTCTGCAGAGTCGTTGCGCGAACGTGTCGTTGACTGTTCCGCCCGTATCATCTTGACCTCTGATGAAGGCCGACGAGGTGGCAAGAACATCCCCACCAAGCGCATCGTTGACGACGCCTTGAACGATCAGACTGCTGCCGGAATTGTCGAAAATGTCATTATATACCGTCGCACAGGATCGGCGGTCCCGTGGGTCGAAGGCCGTGATCTGTGGTGGCACGAAGAAATGAACAAGGCACGTTCCGTCTGCCCTCCCGAAAGCATGAACGCCGAAGATCCTCTTTTCTTGCTCTACACTTCTGGCTCCACCGGCGCACCCAAGGGTATCCTTCACACCACTGCTGGTTACCTTCTTGGTGCTGCTTCTACCGTCAAATACATCTTTGATTACCATCCCGACGACATTTATGCATGCATGGCCGATATCGGATGGGTTACCGGCCACTCTTACATTGTTTACGGTCCTTTGACGCTCGGTGCTACCACTGTCTTGTTCGAATCCACTCCCACTTACCCCAACCCATCCCGTTTCTGGGACTTGATTCAAAAGAACAAGATCACCCAATTCTACACTGCTCCTACCGCTATCCGTGCTCTTCGCCGCTTGGGTGACGACTGGGTCAAGGGCTACGACTTGTCTTCTCTCCGTGTACTCGGCTCTGTCGGCGAGCCCATCAACCCTGAAGCTTGGTACTGGTACCACGACAAGGTCGGTCAGGGACGCTGCGCTGTCGTTGATACATACTGGCAAACCGAAACTGGCTCCATCATTGTCTCTCCCTTGCCCGGTGCTACTCCTACTAAGCCCGGTTCCGCCACTTTGCCATTCTTTGGTATCAAGCCTGTTATCTTGGACCCCTCAACTGGTATCGAGATGGAATGCAAGTCCCCTGAGGACACAGGTGTCTTGGCCATCGCTCAGCCGTGGCCATCCATGGCTCGCTCCGTCTACAACAACCACAGCCGATACATGGATACTTACTTGAAGCCATACCCCGGATATTACTTTACAGGCGACGGTGCATCCAAGGATGAGGATGGATATATCTGGGTCCGCGGACGTGTTGATGGTAAGGAGAAATATTTATTGTGGAGGAAGACGCTCTCTAACAAGCAATTCAAATCTAGATGTTATCAACGTTTCCGGACATCGTCTTTCTACTGCTGAAATTGAATCTGCTCTTGTTCACCACGAAACTGTTGCCGAGGCAGCTGTTGTCGGTGGCAACGATGATTTGACTGGCCAGTGCATCCATGCATTTGTATCACTCAAGCCTGGCGTCGAAGCCAACGATACTCTCGACAAAGAACTCATCTTGCAAGTTCGCAAGATGATTGGTCCTTTTGCCGCTCCCAAGCGTGTTCACATTGTAAACGATCATCCCAAGACCCGATCAGGCAAGATTATGCGCCGTATCCTCCGCAAGATCGTTAATGGCGAGCAAGATCAACTTGGCGATATCTCGACTCTCGCTGATCCACTGTAAGTTTCTGCAGGGAGAGCATTCATCTAAAGATACTGTTGGTACTCACAGTTACACGTTTAACAGGGTCGTCGATGCTATCATTAAGCAAGTGCATGCTTAACTAAATTTCAAATCCTTATCCCCTGTTGTGTTCATATAGTCGTTTGGACAGTTCATTTTCTCCTTGTATTCTGTTTGTTTAATCCTAATAATATACAACATTTTTGTACCATGAACGATAGATATCTCTTTAAATACAACGTTGCATCTTTAATTAATTAACGGTGCAATTGCCATGGTGCACGAATAAGCAGGACAACAACAGGATAGGGTCTTAATTTGTTATGTTCAGATCGGATTATTTGACTTATGCGCTTTCCAGATCAGGAAAATGTTCCTGCGCCACCGAAATTTTCTGGTTCACCGAAAAAAGTTCCAGTTGTCAAACTTGCTGCTTGAATCGAAGAGGCAATGGTCAAGAAATCGGTCGATTCAAGAGTAAACACTCTTATCAAAAACTGTGTCCAGACCAAGCATCGTTCGTTCTTTGTCATTGTCGGGGACAGAGGCAAAGAGCAGGTAACGTGTGCCGGGTTTTTACAAGGAAATCAAGCGAGTTATATCCTGACATTGCCCGTTTCTAGGTAGTGAATCTGCATTGGCTATTGTCTCAGGCCCAAGTGACCTCTCGGCCTTCAGTGCTGTGGTGCTACAAGAAGGATCTTGGATTTACGACGTATGTGTGGCAACAACAGCAGTTTTTGCGTAGACGGGAAACTGATCTTTATGAATTAGCCATCGCAAGAAGCGTGAGGCAAAGATCAAGAGAGAGATCAAGAAGGGCATTCGTGAAGCCAATACTGAGGATCCATTTGAACTCTTTGTAACTGTAACAAACATTCGATACTGCTACTACAAAGAGACACAAAAGATTCTCGGTAACACCTACGGCATGTGTATTCTTCAAGATTTCGAAGCTATTACACCAAACACTTTGGCACGCACTATTGAAACCGTTGAAGGAGGTGGTATGGTTGTTTTGCTGCTGAAAAGTATGAACTCTCTCAAGCAGCTGTATACAATGACTATGGTACGGAGAGATATTATATCTATTTGATGAAGAGTCAATGAGCCCTCTAACCTAATGTTCCCTTTATATAGGATGTACACTCTAGATACCGAACGGAAGCTCACAGTGATATTGTTGCACGCTTCAACGAACGTTTCATCCTGTCGCTTGGATCCAGCGAGAACTGTCTCGTAGTTGACGACGAACTGAATGTTTTGCCAATCAGTATGGGCAAGCATGTTAAGCCATTGCCTGTGACACCCGCCAACGAGGCTAAATCCGAGCAGGAGATGGAATTGGACGAATTGAAGGAATCCGTTGCGGATACAGAGCCCGTCGGTTCGCTTGTCAAATGCACTAGAACCGTCGACCAGGCTAAAGCTGTCTTGACGTTTATTGAAGCTATTTCAGAGAAATCGCTGCGCAGCACTGTCGCCTTGACAGCGTCGCGTGGCCGTGGTAAATCAGCTGCACTCGGTATTGCCATGGCTTCCGCTATTGCATACGGCTACTCAAACATCTTTGTCACATCCCCTAGTCCCGAAAACTTGAAGACCCTTTTCGAATTCGTTTTTAAAGCATTCGATGCTCTTGGCTACGAAGAACATCTTGACTATGATATTGTGCAATCAACCAACCCAGCTTTCAACAAGGCAATTGTCCGTGTGAACATTTTTAGACAGCATCGTCAGACAATCCAGTATATCCAACCGCAAGATGCTCATGTCCTCGGTCAAGCAGAACTTGTAGTTATCGACGAAGCTGCAGCTATTCCTTTGCCAATCGTTCGTAAACTGTTGGGACCTTATCTCGTCTTTATGGCCTCCACCATTAACGGTTACGAAGGTACCGGGCGTTCCTTGTCTCTGAAATTGATTCAGCAACTTCGCGAGCAATCGCGCGGTTTCGTCGGCAAGGCCAGCGACGTGGTCAAGGATGCTTCCGGTGAAGGCGTTGTCGTCGGTCGTGACATGAATGCCAAAAAGCCTGTTGAAAGCACCGACGGTAAATCCTTTGGCGGCCGAACACTCAAGGAAATCAAGTTGGAGGAGCCTATTCGTTATGCACCGAACGATCCTGTCGAAAAATGGCTCAACAAGCTGCTGTGCTTGGACGCTACTGTAGTATCCAAGAATATTCAAGGCTGCCCACATCCTTCCGAGTGCGAATTGTACTATGTCAACCGTGATACATTGTTTTCTTACCATCCTGTCAGCGAAACATTCTTGCAGCGCATGATGGCTCTGTACGTTGCCAGTCACTACAAGAACTCACCCAACGATCTGCAACTTATGAGCGATGCACCTGCCCACCATCTATTTGTGCTTTTACCGCCAATCTCGGCAAACAATACCAGCTTGCCTGATCCTCTGGTTGTCGTACAAGTCTGTCTTGAAGGTGAAATCTCGCGGCAGACTGTCATCAACTCGCTCTCTCGAGGCCAGCGCCCTGCAGGTGACATGATTCCTTGGCTAGTATCCCAGCAATTCCAGGATGATGACTTCGCCAGCTTGTCCGGCGCTCGTGTTGTCCGTATCGCCACCCATCCTGATTACGCCAACATGGGCTACGGCTCCCGCGCTCTCGAACTCCTGAAATCGTTCTACCAAGGCAATATCTCAAACATGAGCGAAGGAGCCCAGGAAGAGGAGGAATTTACACGCGTTGATGATGATGAGCTTGAAAAGGCTGATCTGCGCACAGACCAAGTAGCTATTCGTGATCCTCGCAAGATGCCTCCTCTTTTGAGCAAACTGAGCGACAAGAAACCTACGCGCCTGGATTACATTGGTGTATCATATGGTATGACACCTGCTCTTCACAAGTTCTGGAAGCGACAGGGATTCGTGCCACTATACATCCGACAGACAGCCAACGACTTGACTGGCGAGCACACCTGCGTCATGCTCAACTCTCTCGAAGGCGGTGCAGCTGGCAGCGCTGCCTGGCTCGAAGCATTCGCACAAGACTTTAGCAAACGTTTCATCAACTTGCTATCATTCCAGTTCCGAAACTTCTCGGCGGTCACTGCACTTTCCATCCTTGAAGCTGCCAAGCATTGCCACGAACGACCTGAAGAGCTCAACAAACGCACTCTCGATATGTACTTTACACCCTACGACCTTAAACGCCTAGAGTCCTACTCCAACAATATGCTCGACTACCACGTTATTCTTGACTTGATTCCCACAATAGCGGGTCTGTATTTCCGCGACGAAATGTCTCCCGAAGTCAAGCTATCCGGCGTACAGAGCGCAGTCTTGATGGGTGTTGGATTACAGCGAAAGACAGTCGAAGACTTGGTACCAGAATTGAATCTGCAACCCAACCAGGTGCTGGCCATGTTTGTCAAGATCGTCCGTAAGATCAGCCAATACTTTACAAAGATCCAGAGTGAAGCTATAGAAGAAGAGTCCCCAGATCTCAAGAAGCGCAAGAGGGAGGCTGAGGAAGCAGCAGAGAATGAAGAGCAGCGCAAAGATATAGACGATGAAGAGGCGTGGCGCCCACTCAAGCAGGATCTTGAGGATGACCTGCAGCAAGGCGGTCAAGAAGCATTGGATGCGCTCAAGCAGAAACAGCAGGAAATGATTGAAAACTTGGATCTCGGCAAATACGCGATTGCCGGCGACGACGAAGATTGGTCTGCCGCCGAGGCCCAAGTACGTGCACTCGCAGAAGGCAAAGCACGATCGACTGTTGTTAGCGTCAAGAATGCAAAGTCGTCAAAGAAACGCAAATTGACCACGACTGCCAAGGAGCTCGCAGAAAAAGAAAAGAAGAACTTTGCTAAAGGAAAGAAGGTTTTGAGACGATAATTTGTTTTTGCTGTAATTCTTCTTTCTTTTTTATTAATAGTCTCTTTCTTGTTGTTGCATTTTCAATATATTCATGCCTGCATCCCATATCATTGCTCGTAACTGTACTTGTTCCTGATCTGCTGCGTCCTGCATGCATAGAATTTTAGTTAGAGTTTCGCATCTTTTAGTGATGAAGTCGTGTTTTGCTTACATGCAGCTTGTACAGATCTTGTCGCACGCTTTCGAGGTTGTCGATCTTTGCAGCGTTCGCTTTCAAATATTTGAAATTGCGGTCGACTCGTTCCACAATATCACCGTATTCTCTAACCTATTGTTGCTCCCAATGTTCTAACCACGAACGCTGCTGCGGGCGAAAACTAACAACTCACATTCTCGGTAGTTGCTCGAAGCTCATCCACAGAGGTGGCGAGTTTGCGTGTCGATTGAATAAAGTCATGCTGGACAAGGTGATCGGAGAACCCGACGCAAAGGCCCGTACCGACTACGAAACCTAGCAGTCTGGACAAAGTGTGAATGAATTTTGGTCTTTCCTGCGAAGCATTCCCGCCTTACCCGCCGAGTAATCCACGAGCACGACTGCTGGGCTGGCCGCTTGAAGTTGCATACCCTCGAGCCTGCTTCGCAATGAGGTGTTGTGGACGAGTCAGAAACATGCACGTTCCTGTGATTCAAATTTGCGGGGAAAAATGATGGACAGCTGCATTGATCTCTCACATACCAGATTTCGTATTTTCTGTCACTTCAAATTCAATATAGAGACATTTTAATAAGTTATGCTTTTAACTGTCAAGCTATAATTTAAATTGCAAAAGGATTGTTGCTTTGACTAGGTTGCGCAGAAAATGGATTGTATGTAGCTGCAGCAGGCTGTGGAGGCTGCTGGTGCTGTTGTGGTTGTTGCATCATCAAGAAATTGTTATTGACGTTTGGTGCATTAAAAGTAGTAGGAGTTGATATGCTTGGTGCTGGCAGATGATCGATTCTGAAAGGATTATTTGCAGGTTGTAGCGATAAGGATGGTTGAGGTTGGATGCCTGTTGGCTGTGGGGTCAAGAACGCTGAGGAGTTTGCTGCTAGTATCGTTGCTCGGAATGGGTTATACTGTGCTTGCCCCGTCGCTTGAACGGACACTGTTGTCGCCGGTGCGAACGGTGACGGCTGAACAATAGCTGTTTGTTCGCTTTCCAAACTGGAAAAGAAGTCGATCAACTCCTGTGGTTTCTCTTTCGCCGAGGTTTCAGCTGCGGATACAGCCGGCTGCAAGCCTGAAAGGAATATGTTGAAAAGAGTTGACACAATCTTAATATCAACCTTTGAAAACTTACTAGTCGTATTCTGCGTAGCAGTTGGTACTGGAGCTGGATTGGGAGCTGAAGCAGTTGCATTGGAGCTTTGGATAGGCTGCTGCTGGACCCTTGGTTGATCAGCTGCATCGTTCAAATATTCTTCCAAAGCTGTTGCCAAGGACAGTGGAGCCTAGTGAATTTCTCACAATCAGATGAGCCCGAGAAGTATACTAA
This sequence comes from Rhizomucor pusillus, assembly GCF_041956525.1. Classification (NCBI taxonomy): domain Eukaryota; kingdom Fungi; phylum Mucoromycota; class Mucoromycetes; order Mucorales; family Lichtheimiaceae; genus Rhizomucor; species Rhizomucor pusillus. The sequence goes on along the minus strand of NW_027192161.1, from coordinate 177,699 downwards.
CAATTTGTTGTACTGTACATGGCGGATATTGGGGACAGTGATCATCAATGCATTTTCTAGTTGTCTTGCTCGTGCCAAATACTTTACAGCCTGCTCAGTTTGTCGAGCGAAGCGTTTGTATATCTCGAGCGATAACCGAGCATCTGGTTTGGCCATTGCAAAATAATGCTCTGCAACAGTGTTGCTAAGTACTAGCGTTAAAGACATCAACTGAGATATACAATGCATACCCAAGATATTGACGATAGCTTCATTAACCGTTTGGAACCAGAGTAGCAAATCTTCGATCAAGAGACGGTAAGCATTCAAAGCGATTGCATTTTCCCCATCATCGAAAGAAAGCTAACCAAAATAGAATATATTAGCCAAATTTCCTTCCCAAAATGGGTATCAAAGAGCACAAGAATTTTACATTGCATTTTAGTAAGGCGGATAATACTTTCTGCACAATGACGGTCTCCTTCAATAAACCATCGTCAACTGACAACTTTCGTAACTTGCCAATCTTGTTGATCATGGTCAACTTTGCATGATCGAATCCGAGCTCTCTGAACGCCAGAGTCCTTTGCTGAAGGTAGGTCGAGTAAAGATAAATGTTTTCAATCTGCACGGTACCTGAAAAAACAAAAAATGCATTGTCAAAATCAGCATTGATGTAAAAAAATGCGTTGAAAGAAAGCAGTTACCCGAAGACTTTTCACGCAGACGGCTTGCGTCAATTGCGGATGGCCGCTCATTAACGGACTCAATGACCCTGTCTCCGTTACCGTCCCTGATCAGGACATGGATGATGATCAGGACCTTGAAAGTAACCTGCCCAAAAACCGTACGGTTAGCCGAGCGCCGACTGTGTTGAGAAGACGAGTGTCACACTTGCGATCCAAGAGTTCTCCCGCAATCGTCTTTCCAAAGTTTCGACAATGTGAGAAGCACTAGCCGGGTATTGAAAGGTCAAGGCAGTCAAAGCTGTAACATGGAAGCATTCTCGAATAAGCTCGATGATGAAACACAAACAAAGGATGTTTAAGAAGCGCACTTGCTAGATGTTTCTGTTTGGGTGGCAAGTAGTCTAGTCGCGTGGCCTTGCGAACTGCCGTATCCATAATACCACTCATAGTAGTTTAGGGGAGGGGAGCATTCAAAAATGCGTTAAATGACACGAGTTCGGGTGGGTAATCATCCGCAATTCTGTGCAACCTAGCTCGTGAACCCACCAATGCAGATCGCGGGCTCTTTCTCTTTCCTCGGCAATCGTCTTTGATCTCTCCCCACCCACCCTCCTCCGTTGAATGGACGACTATCCAATAGGCATTGCAATTCGGCTTGCCATTGCACTTGTCCTTGTCCTTTTACTCGTTACACTTGGCGTGGTCCTCTATTGCTGTTGTTGTCGTTATAACCGTCACCGAGATGAAGGCGTGGTGCAAGACGAGGAACAGCAGGAACCTTTGTTGCCACAGAGGCGATTCATCAGACGATCCTCAACTTTCTACCAATGGAACCGGCTGCCCCCTACGCCGAGTTCACCTACATCAAGTCGCGGTACTTCTTCTTGGGAGAGTCGACGCAAAGCCTTGTTGAAAAAATTTTCGCGCAAGCAATAATGAATCCTACTACTTCCTGTTGTAACATATAGCAACAACTTCCCCAGCAAGCTCTCTGCATGATCCCGAAACTTCCAACTAGATTTGCCCGTAGCCGAGTTGTCTTTTATTGCTGATTGCTAGACCTCAGCATTGTGTTTCTGCAGCTTGTTTACCTAAAGATACCCTTTCAAGATCTCAGTTCATGCAAATTTATGAATGTTCTTACATAACCCAGTGAGAAGAGTAAAGTAGCTTTCCCCTCACTCCTTCAGTCCATCGCAGTAATTTAGGAAAGTTGAGCATTCCGAGTTTGACCATGCCGGACCTTTAATAAGATCGAATACTGCATGTTATTTACGCCTTGTAATCCTCAGTAAGAATTGAGCCGAGCGAGTTATTCTTTTGACACTAGACAGGATGAGAGCATCCATTGTGAGAAACATTAATGAAAGGGATAAGTAGCAAAAGAACAAAATAAGGACAATGGATATAATTAAGAAGTGTACACACAATGAAATTCTATGGTCACTGCAGCAAAGCGGTGCTTTCTTTTCATAACTCACCGGCCTGTGATGTCGGTAACTCGGTCGGAAGCTTGATTAAGGCATTTTCTGTGTATCCTCACGCGCATGTGATGGTGAACTGAAAGCCTGAACTGCAGTTTGGGCCTTAATTCGATACTAGAAGTTTAGGAGAAGCCAAGCAGCCAGCGAGGCCCGTTTGATGAAGAGCACTGGCAGAAGATAAAGAAGATAGCTCCACAGGTGCTGTTGCTTCCATTTGTCGAGCTATGTAACAAGGAGCATTTCGACCGATGTATTTTTAACGAAGCTGAGCGAGATGAATCACGCTGTCAATGTCTGGGGTCCAATCCTTGAAAGAAATTACGAAGGCGCAGATATTATCCTAAAATGGTACGAAAGTATAGAGAAGCACGTAGCATTCACGATGTTAATATAGCATACAAAGCAGAAGCACAACGTACTTTGGTGCAAACAGCCATGCCAGCAGGAAGCATCGAGCGCGAAATCGGCATGCGCTGAAAAGCATGTCTACACACGCTTTCTAGCACTAGCTTTTCGTGATTGAGCCAGTATCAACCTTCGCTGCGACGCAACGCCAGGAGAGTATTTCCTTCGTTTCCTGCCGGCTACATTCGAACAACGTTATTATGGATTATCGTCGGTATTGCTACTTTTTACGGGAAGTGGAAGGGACAGTATTCAATACCTTGAACGAGACGGCGACGCTTTCCGAAAGCTGGTTGTCACCGGAGCAAACCACACCGTCTCAATCGACGATCTGTCAATATGCGTTCGGCACCTTATCGAGCGCATATCCATGCAACTTTCATCCGGTCTAACCGCCCTCGGATATAACATAATTGAGACACTCGGTCTTCCTTTGCAGCTTCCAGATACGCCATCAGGAATCAATATAGAGCAGGCACGAATTGTGGAGCAACCAAACGGCATGAAGGCGGATACCCCGTTTCTAGGATATTCCATCAAGACGAAGGACTACGAGGTCGAGCTTGCTTGTGCAGTATTCTGCCACTTTCCGTTCCACTTCGAAAGTGCTTACTGCTGGCAAGAACCACCTGGATCACATATAGAAACAACAAACACTGAGATCCCCACGTCCTGGAGATGCAAATTGCATCTCTCGAATTTGACATTTTTCGGTTGCCCCTACAGACTATATTTGGTAACAAGATCACGGAACCAATTCTCCTATGTGCTCCTCAGCACGTAATACGTCTCAGCGTGTTCCTGGATGACTGGATACTATCGGCAGCTCAGCCAAAATTTGCCGGCAATGCATCCGTACCCGTCGGTCATATCTGTCTGGGGCAGTTAAAGAAAACATGTTCATTGCTGTTTTCTGTGCGGAAGACTGTCATTAGCGATATCATCCAGAAAGTAACTTCGATCGATCTTCCTGGACAGCAGTTCATCTCAAAAATGGCTCGCCACAAGACCATCAGCACATAGGCCGAAGTACGATTTTACAACGACGATGCACAAACGCTCCACAGTCGCATTTAGCAAACCCACTGATAATGGTTCAACCAATTTTTCGATACTAGGAATAAAGATATTGCATCGCGTAGAAACTGGTCTTTGAAAACTGTGATATATCCAGCCTGATGAAAGAAGGAAGAAACAGAAGACTCCAAGTCGAACCAAAAAAAGAACTTGATGTACTCGGGGCACGTGGATTCCGCCGCAGGATGGATTCCATCCGCTCCCTCCCAAAGATCTCGTTTTTCAACCGTAATTTCCAGTTATTATCTCCACTTATCGTAGGTCAGTTATCATCTATGAATTTCATTCCTGTTATCTGATCCCTCGTATGTGTTATTCATGTCTATATATATGATTTTATTTTTTAGCTCTGTTTTTTGGTATGGTATATTTCTGAAAAATGCATGGTGTAACTGAAAAGATTGCTGTGTAATCGTTCACATCAGTGCTCCATATTCCGGGCTTGCATACATGACCCTAAATTGCAGCCGGTCCTTTCTGCACAAGCACGTTCCCGGCAGACATTGTATGCAGCACTTTTGACATGCCAAATTCAGCCTAAATTCTGGATCCATCTGGTATTAAAGCTCCAAGTGTAGGGTCGGGTCCTAGCCTTTGGAAGAGGAGATCGGGCAGCAGGCACTGAGAACTTTAATATTTGACGATCCGCGTGACCTTACAAAAACTTTCTCTTTCACTTTTTACCTACATTTTTTTGCTCGCCTATGTCAAGACTACCTAGCGCGAGCGGCATACCGCCGCCTAAGCGTCTCGCACGTCAACCGTCGCTTGATATGAGACGCAGAAAGCATCAATCGGAGCAAGCGCCCCCACCCGTACCACCTCTCAGGGCATCCAAATCGAACCGTCTTTCAAGAGCCTCCATCTCATCTTACGACGAGGTTGATTCGCCTACCTCACGCTACTCAATGTCGTCTGTCAGCTCATCACAGACAGCAATGACGTCTCCACGCAGCTCACTGACTTCGCCCAGGCCGACTGCTGCAAAAAGACCGCCACCACCTCAGTCCAAGCCCGCCGCCTCGCTCCGGGTCGGCGAACGCGTAGCTGTCGATTCTATGGGTATCGTCGGCACGCTGAAATACCTCGGACCTACGCAGTTCAAAGAGGGTGTATGGGCTGGTATCCAACTCGACATTGTCGGCACAGGCAAAAACGATGGATCTGTCAATGGGTGAGATATCATAACATTCTTTCTCTCTCTCTGCAGGCCTGCAGAGCTGATCACATGGGCGAGACTAAACTGGGGGAATTAAATTATTTATTTAGATTGCGCTATTTTTCCTGCCCTCCGCAGACGGGTTTGTTTGTGCAGGCAGCTAAAGTCACCTCTCTGGACGATGCTACTGCTGGCTCGCGCTCCCCTTCGCCGCCTCGCCAGCAACAAAAGACACCAACAGCTGGATCCAGGGCAGCACGCTACATCGGCATGACAGCATCCCAGCTGACCCAGCGTCAGGCAGCAGCACCACAACAGAATATCGACCCTGCTGCTGCTGCTGCTAATAAACGTAGTTCTTCGGTGTCTGTCCGAACCTCTGGGTTACGTCGCCCGCCATCCCATATCCAGTCGCCGACACCGACGCGCCGCCGAGCCTCTGGTAACCAGGACGGACTCCCCTCGCCAGCAGTTACACCTACGAGCAACAGCCTGCACGATCCTGATACAGACGAGTTCTATGCAAACGAGGAACTGCTGAACGGGCAGGATATGCTTACCGATACACCTGCACCTGCCAACATGGCCCTGTCCAAATCCACCGATCCCGCCCTTGTTGAAAATGAAAATTCACATGCCCGTTTGGAACGTATCCTAGGAGAAGCTATTTCTCAGGCACCTGACGAGGCTGTTATGCGTATCCAGCAGCTGCAAGTTCGCATTGAAGTTTTGGAAGCTGAGAACAAGTTTTTGAAGTTGGAAAATGCTCAGAACAAGACAGCTGAGCAGATTTTGGAACGTTCTATGGTCCTTCGCAAGAAGAATGGCCAGGATGACGATACAGACAATTATTTCACATTAGAAGGCCACAAGGCCATCGTCGAAGAGATTAAGCAAGAGCACGAACAAGCTCGCAAGACTTGGAATCAGGAATCTGACCAGCTCAAGTCCACCATCAAAAAGCTCGAAAACCGAGTCAAAGAGCTGGAGGAAGAGCAGGCCGAGCTTATAAAGGAGCGCGACGAGCTTCAGAACCAAGTGAGCGAAATGCGCAAGGAAAAGACGCAAATGGAACACAAGGTCCATGAACTTGAAGAAAAGGTTGCAATTGCAGAGGCGAATGCAGCGGCAGCCCAAGCATCTCGCGCAGCCGTTACGTCCAACTTTTATTCACAGGATCCTGATGAGATGCACGAGCGTCAAATGCAGATGGAAATGGAAATGGAAGAAGTGCACGAAAAAATGGCATCTTTAATGGAGGCTATGCGAGCCAAAGATATGTTCTTGGGCACGCTATCCGAGCAGGTTGAGATGCATCGAAACATGGTCGAAGAACGTGAACGAGAAGTGCGACGTATCAAAGCCGATGCTGATCGACACTCCCGCGAAAAGGATCGCCTTCGAGAAGAAATCAAGGAGCTCGAGGAAAAGTGGCTGCAGCATCAGGACTGCGCTAGTCGTGAGGAGTTTGATAAGATTAAACGCGAACTCAGCCAAGCTAGAGACAACTTGACGAGAGAAAACGCAGCAGTCGAAGAATACAAGAAGCGTGTCGAGAGTCTCGAGCAGTCTGTCGATGAATTGAAACGAGCCGGCATGGAAAGCATCGAACTTTACGAGAGCTCGGTCGAACTGCATCGGATTGACATGGAGGCTATCAACGCCAGCCTTATGGACGAACGACGAAAAGTTGCAGCTTTGGAAGCCGAACGTGAGAGTCTGCGAAAGGCTGGGTTGGAAGCGATTGAAACGTATGAAGCAACGATCGATGAGCTCAAAAAGGAGCACTCGAACATGACCATGGAGGAAACTCGCGAGCGCAGCGAAATGCAGGCAACTATTGACAAGTTGAAGCAAGAAATAGAACAGCTTGTAAACGCTCGTGACAAGACCGATGAAGTCGAAAAGATCAAGAACGTCTGGGAAAATGAGCGCAACCGACTTTTGGAGAACATTGAGGCTAGCACTGCCTCGCTGAATAAAGAGCGAGAGTTGTGCGAGCAGCTGAAGGCCGAATCAGTCACGCTACGCGAGCAGCTGAAAGAATCTGACAAAGTCATCAAAGAGAAGCAGGCCTTGCAGGAGCAAGTACAGCGCTTGCAGTCGGATTACGAAGAGCTTCTCAATTCGCGCACCAAGTACCTTGACGATGTCCGCTCAGCTGTCGAGAGTCAAAAGAAGACTGAGGGTGAATTGCGACGGTTGACAGAAGCAAAGGATAAGACTGAGCGTGAGCTTGCTACCGCCCAAGAATCACTCAAGAAGGCCGAAGCAACGCTGGCAGAAATGCGCAAGAGCGGCTCAGATACTGAGCTACTCAGTATGGAGCGAGCAAAGCATGCCAAAGATCTCGATATGCTTCGGCAGGAAATTGAAAAACTGGAAGCTCAAAACGCAATGCTCTCCAAGCAAAAGGAACAGGCCGAGCTTGCAGCCAAAGCCGGTAGTGCAAACGTTGACGGCGCCGAATACAAGCGACAAGTAGATAGCCTGAAAGAAGAGAACAAGAAACTTTTGGAGAGCAATAAGGAACTCAGCCAGTCGCAAAAGCAGCTAGAATCAGAGTGCATCAAATTGATGGACGAAGTTGAAAAGTTGCACTCTGAAGGTTTGCATTTCACCGAGAACGAAGTGACCAAAGACGAAGAATGCGCCAACGACGAGGAGCGTGTCAAGAAGCTGCAAATAGAACTTGCAGAGATGAGACGGCAAATGGAGCGCATATCGCTCAAACACGCCGCTGAAATCCGCCAACTAAAGGAAAAGCACAGCGAGCAAGAACGTGCTCACGAACGACAAGTGGCCAGCATGAATCGTGATATCTCTGAATTGGAGGGTCTTATAGAATCCAAGATCTTCAAGGAAGCTGATTTGGAGGAGGCGCTCGAGAAGGAACGTAAACTGTCAAGAAAACTTAGGGAAGAGTTGGCAGATTTGAAAGACCAGCAAAAGCACCAGCTGTCATCAAGCAAGACCAGCAGCACTTCGACTAGCAGTCCTCGGACCGATGATGCGCCCTACTGCGAGTTGTGCGAAGTGGCCGGCCATGATATTATAAGCTGCAAGGCTGTCTCTACCGATAGACCTGTAAGTTGTCAGGCTTACTAATTCTCGTTGAAGCTTTACGTTAACGCTACCTTTTGTAAACAGTACTGCGAGAATTGTGACGAATACGGACTGCACACGACATCGCAGTGTCCAAACCAGAATGAAACCTTCTAAATACAAACCCTGTACAATTCGATACCGGAAAAGGGACTCTTTTCGCCTATATATCCTCTCACGTCCTCCTTCCCGATTCCCGAAAGTCCATTTATTTTGTTATTTATCCCGCCTCCTGTAAATGACCCATCCGCTATATTCAGTGTATACCTTCCTTTATATATTCTTTTTCCGGGTTCCATTTTGTTATGTGAACATACGTACAAAAGTTTTCTTTTTCTCTTCTTCTATCTTGAAATCTACTTTTCAACAGAAGCACAAAGTGTTGGTTTTGTGTAACCCTGCGCTTGAATTGCCAAATTCAAAATTGTGTGCCCATTACAGATACGATGTGCCACATAAAGACACGAGCCCAGCTCATTCAAAAGAAGGGCTATTACGTATCCTGAATATACAAAGAATTTGTATATGCACGAAAAGATGGAGTATCGAATGATAAAGAGATGAACAATGGCCCGAGTTTAGGGAAAGATTTGCCACTGTTGATGAAACCTCATGCACGACCAAAATTGCTGGTGTTGCCATGGCACACTAAATTCTGTGGACCCGAAAAAGGGCAACTTTCCTGTTTTCAGGTTGAACAGGTTCCTCTCCCTCTCCCTCTTTCCTTTCGTCCCGCGCGATCATCATGTGCGATTTGTCTGATCCCAAAATCTTGCAAGCATACACCGAGATTGAGCAGTATGAGCCAACGGACTGGTAAGCCCTCCAATAGGTTAGGTTGCTTGCTTTCGCCCTCCCCCTAACAACATATGTGTGCCATCGTGGTGACAATAGGATGCTGCTTGGCTACAATGACACTCGGGACGTAATCTCGCTGTACTCCAAGGGCACAGGCGGCTTGAGGTAAAAAGTGCGGTGTGCTACTGCTGCAAGTTTAAATATATGCCAACAATGCTGCTGCTTGCATATACAGTGAATTTCGGGAGCATTTGAGCGACGAAGTGCTGTATGGATTTGTGCGAGTTGACGATCGATTCATTCTTATCACTTGGGTATCTGAGCAAGTGAGGTAAGAAGAATATCGTGCTAGGTTTGAATTGCAGATGACTGAAACATGTGTATTCAATTAAACAGCGGTGTCCGCCGAGGTAAATGACGGCAGCAAAACAGCAAAAGATATAATAATGGCATGATATTTACACACGTTTAAAAAAATTAACAGCCCGAGCACTTGTCCACAGCCGGTCTGTTGCAGGCTTGTTAAAGTCCCATCATGCCCAGATAACAGCGTCTTCGTTGAACGATGTGAGCGACAACAACATTCGAACGAGACTCAAACTAGGCGAGAACCAGGTACCGAACCGCTCACGACCGCCATCCATGTCCGAGCGCAAGCGGTCATCAATGCAAGCGCGCCGGCAGTCGACGCAGCAGCAGCAGGAGAACGGTCGAGCAACCACGCCTGACGACACCGATCACTTTGTCGAGGCTTACGAGGATACACCACCTTCGCCGGTGGCTATGGACGAAGAAGACAAGATAAAGGCGGATGCTGCTCGCGAGCGAGCCATGCAAGCCGCCGCGGAAGAAGAGCGTGCACGTGCGGAAGCACAGGCCCGTGCAGAAGCTGAAGCGAAGCAACGCGCTGATGAAGAAGCTGCGGCTGCGGCGAAAGCAGCGGAAAAGGAGGCAAAGCGACGCAAGCAGCAGGAAGAGCAAGAAAGGGCACAACGCCGCGCTGAAGAGGAGGAGCGAAGTAAGAAGGAGGAAGAGAAGCAACGTGCCGAGGCAGAGAAACTGGCTATGCAGAAACGAATGCAGGAAGCTGAGAAGAGCAAAGATGTGTTGCTTGTCGGCTTTGTATCTGTGCAACCATCCTCGAGTCCAGTAAGTTGAACAAGATAAATATGTTATCTGCCTTTACTCATGAGGTAACAATAACCCTAAGTTCTGGCGGCGTCGATACGTTGTTGTTCGTGGCAAAAACTTGGTCCTTTATCGCGACGAGCTGGACAAGACACCTGTAGCCGTGATAGACCTAAGGGCAGTGACTCGTCTGAGCCCTATAGATCAAGAACGCGAAACATATCTTCCCAACGCCTTTGTCCTCAATACACAAAAGGATGGCGCTTTCCAGATTTGCGCTGACAACAAGAAAGATTTAAGTACGGTCATGACCGCTCTGCAAACCGTCGTTCAGGCCAAGTAGACTGTATAAGCAGCAAACGTTGTTCTCCCATATATATGCATCCTTATCCCCTTTCTTCTTCCTCATTATCTCTATTTAAACCTTACGAAAACAGACTGTAATGCTATTCAAGAATTAAACGAAATTGCCGCTTTATGTTTTGAATAAGAGAACAAAGACTCTTTCAAGTACTTGAGTTATCCACTTGGTGGGCTTCTACAGAATTCTTTGCATGAAAGCCAGCGATTATTAAAGCAGCGGAAGAAAGGCCGGAGTGGATACGAGGGCAACCCCGTTTTTTTTCGGATAGACAACAACGTTGCGAAAGCGGCTATGGATCGCGAAGCCTCATCGTCAGAAGACAAGTACAAGGTTATAGAATACAACGACGACCTGTTTCGTGTGCCGATTCGACGCATCGATCAGCAAGACTATGTATTATTAAGCGATGTGCAAGCGTTAATCCCTTCAGCAACCGCGCTGCTGTCGTCAGACAAATTGCTCCCCTTTGCGACTGATCCCAACAGTTTTGCCGAGCTTGTGCCGAAACGAGTCGCAGTGACCGAGTACGAGAGTGCTTGGCAAGTGCACATTCCCGAAGCGTCAGACGATCGGCGGCTCGTCCAGAAAATGATGGATATGGAAATCAAACTGGATCGGTTATCACGACAACTGAACCGTCTCCTCGCACCTTTAACGACTGCTACAGCAAATGCATCGTCAACGTCACCAAACGATATACCAACATTTGGTGCTACCGATTCCACCGCCACGGCCGCCGCAAATCCAGTTGCTATTGTGGAAGAGGAAGATCCTGCTTCTGCTGCTCCGGCAACGACCACCGCTGCTGCTGCTGCGACTACTATAAGCGATCATCATCATCATCATCATCACGACGTCGACGTCGACGACGATCACGACCACCATCACGACCACCATCCGAGACCTCGGAGCCCGCCACCGGCGTTCTCGTCATCACCACCGCTGCCGCTGCCACGCGCGGCATCGTCATCTAATGCCACAACTGCGAGCGCGCAGCACATGGAAGGTGAAGCACCGCCGCCATCGTACGAAACGTCGGTGCTCGGGAATATCAAGGCGCTCACGGATCACATGCGGGTATATGAATCGCACATTGCCAACAGGCACAAGTCTCCGCGGTGGTTAGCACGTCGGTCGGAATGGATCCGACGAGAGCCAGGCAGCATAGAACAGGTTGCATTCCAGCTTGTGCAGCTCGAGATGGCGCTGCTGTGGACAGCCGTCACGGAAGGATGGATACAGGAACGGGAGACCTGGCTGACACTTGTCGGCAACGCGCGGTCGGAACGGCACATTGCTAGTGCAATGATAAACCTGGAACGGCACACGCTCGTGATGGACGATGAATGGGCTTCGGTGCGAGAAGGGTGGATCAACGAACTCTTGGAATTAATTGTACTACCATTAACGCATGGATAATGTCGCATTTGTGAAATTTTATAATACATTTATACACCAAAACGACAAATTGCAGCGACATTAATTTTGGAAAAGTGTATATCCTGGGTGGTTCCCTGACGGCGTTCATTCTTGAAAATGGAGTTGTTGAAAGGATCAGCGTTTTGCGCCAGAGTTTTGAGTTTTGCCACACACACACACACACACAGCATGCACTAGATCGGGATCGTTGGGGGTTGGGGGTGGTTGCATTTAGAGCAATGTATTCCCTTTTAGTACTAGGTGATGACTCATTTTTCCACAAGAACGTGATGAAGAGCGTATGCTTCGGATGTAAACAGTATGTAACAGGATGGATTGTTTTAGCTTTTATTGTTGTGAGAGGGGTTTTACGGTATGCGGTGCATCCAGCGCGGTTCAGACGTCATTGACCTTTTTGATCGCATAGATATATAAAGTTAGCTTGAGGGTGGCCAATAGTGTCTTTTTCAGGCTGTTGGTCCCGAGTTTGTTGAATTTTGAGATAGCGAGAGCGAGAGAGAGAGAGAGAGAGTCGCGACCGTTTGCGAGAAATTACAGAGTGTAGGGCTATAGATAAGGGCGCAGGCAGCAGACTGGGCGAGGGAGAAAAAGGGGGATGGGGAAGCACAGGTATTTTCTTCTTTTTTTTTCTTCTTTTTACACCATGCTGACTCGCATGCCGCACCGCGCGATATCCATGAGGATCTGTGCAGCCTGAAATAAAAAAAAATTATAGTCAGAAAAGCTTAATAGCGGGCGGCGGCAACAACAACAAGATCGATTTTACCTCAAGCAGTTGGACTTGCTGACGTTTTGTCATTCCCAATTTGTCCTGGATCTCCTTCCAGACATCGGCGTGTTCCCACTGATGGCGTCGCAGGCATCGTTCGTGTTGAAAGGTCGTGTTACATTGGTCACATGTTTTGTCGCCCTGGCCCGCGCATTCCTTGTCACCGCCATTTGCGCAGCAAGCGTCGTCGAACGGCTGCGGGGTAGCAGGTGGTGTTGTGAACGTGCAAGAGGAAGTGGAAGAAGAAGAAGACGAAGCAGCCTTGTCTCCTGCCAGCGATGCGAGGGTTGCAGCGGCAGCGTTCACTGCATCGTGTTCGTCCGAGGAGGATGGCGGCGGACTTCTACGCTTCTTGCTGCTGCTGTCGGTCCGGCGCTTCCTTGAGGTCTTGTCAGGCGGACAACAATCGTCAACAAATTCTCGTTTGACACCAGTCGAAGAAGGTAGCAACGTGGTATGCGGTGGCGGCGGAGGGGTGGTGATGGCATTGGTCGTTGTGTTCGTGGTCGTCGGAGAAGGGTAGTAATAAGGTTGTGCTGGCGGAGGTGGTATAGTTGGGTACCCAAGTAAGGATGAAGGTGGTGGTAGGATGAAGACAGGTCGATGTCCATTCGCATCGAACGGGGGAAGAGGAGGCGGCGTTGAAGATTGCTGCTGCTGCTGCTGTTGCTGTTGCTGCTGCTCGTGGTGATGATGATACGGATGATGATGATGCTGCTGCTGATGTTTTAAATGTGGTGGGTGGTGATGATGATGATGTTGATGATGATTCTTGCTCGCATGCGGTGGCGGCTCGAAAAGCGCAGAACCAAACAATGCAGACGGTGGGGGAAGAACGGCGGGTTCAGAGGGTCGCGGCGATGAGGTTTGCGTGGGCATTGGAGAAGGGGATAAAGAAAAGGGAAGAAAGAAATCTTTCGGCACAGAGAAAAAACTTTTGAAATGATGATGCTGCTTCGGCCGGAAGTTGACATCCCGATCTACTGTGGTTTTGTGACAACCCGAAAAAAAAAAAAAGAAAAGAATTTGTTGTCATGATTTGATGCCATCCCTAGACATGACACTCCACAGCAGCAGCTGCATGCAAACAGTTATCTGAACTGTTCCTTTTTTAATCATGCAGCAAAACGCTATCCATCAAAAAATGTATTACAGGGAAGAAGGGCATTGGAGTTAAAAATCAAAATATAAATTATGTTGTAAGGCGTAGATATTATTATAAAACTAGATCCAGTTTCGCCAAAGCATCTTGGAGTCTGTAAATGGATTAAATACGGTAAGCTACAGTGTAGTTTTGGCAACACGAAGAAGGAAAATACCTTTGTGCCCGATTTCTTGCTTCGGATGCCTCCGACTGGATGAGCTTGCCAAGGTCTCGCCAGTCCGAATGGAGTTTGCTGTGTTTGTCCTGCCACCGTTCAAGTTCAGTTGCTGACGACTCTCGCAGCGCTGCAATCTCTTTCTCCAATTCTTGACATTTCTCTTGAGCATCGCGGCTCTCTTGCTGCTGCTTCTCCAGCTCGGTTTCGTATTTGGTCGCTTGTGCATTCGCTTCTGCTAGCTGTTTTTGGTGTTGTTGGTTCTCGGACTATGTACAATGAAATCAACAAATATACCCCCTTTTGCATTTAGACCACTTGTTACCTCCAGCTGCGAGATCCTGGCTTGCAGGCGCGTCACAACATCCTGTTGCTGCACCTCCAGCTCCCGCTGCAGACGTTCCACTTGTTCTGTGTGTTCCTTCTTTAAATCTTGGTGTTCGCTCTTGAGCGTCGCGTTGTTGTTCTCCAGATACTCCACTCTTGCAGAGAGCGTCTCGCACTTTTGCGCCAACTTGTCATTGTCTTCGCTGCATTCTCTGATATCTCGATGCAGCCTTGCAATCATCGATGCTTGCGCCGCATTTTCTTGCTGCGCTGCTTCAAGTGCCTGCATCAATTCATCCACGCGCTCCTCTGATCCCGTGAGCTTCTCCACAAGTGCTTCCTTGCTTTCCTCTAATTCTCGCACCATCGCCTGCTGATTCTTTACTACATCTTGATAATCGACTTGCCGCGTCTCAAGCTCTTGGTTGCGCTGCGTTAGCTTTTGTATTTCTTCGTCGCGTTCCTTGAGCTGGTTCGTTAAGGCTGCAATCTTTTGATCTCGCTCTTTCAATTGAGTTTCCGTGCGATATGCAACGTTCAGCGGCTTGAGCTTGGCGTATACTTTCCACCACGGCCATTCTCGCAACGTCACGTAGATCCTTGCATTCCGCTGGATCACCTTGATTGCTTCTGTTTGTCGCGCAAATTTAGTCATGCGCCGCCTTGCTAGGTATCCGCGGCACATTGCCTGGAATCCGGTCATGTACTCCGAAAGTTGACGATCCCTCAGCTCTTCCAGCTCAGCGAGCACGGTTGCCTTGAAAAACACCTTCGTAGTACCGATACGGTATTTCTCTGGGTCCAACTGCATCGCATCCAGCAGAATTTGGCACGCGCTCCGGCCATCGATGAAACAGTTGGGTGTGAGTTGGTTGGGGCATAGAACCTCATATCGTTTCCGGAAATCGGCAAAAGATAGCCGGTTGGGGAATCCTTTGCGGCAAATTCGGATGCCTTCCAGCACACCGTTGCAGCGCAGTTGGTCGAGGACGAGCTGCGACTGGATTTCCCCGGGCCGTTTGCGATCGTTAGGAAGAATACAGCGAACAAAGTGAGGATGCGTAAGATACAGAGTGTTCATCAAGGACAACAACTGCTGCTTGTGACGCTGGCCGACAGTGCGGAAGGAACCTGTGCCTTTGCGCAGTCTAAGCAACGCAAGTGCCGAGTTGCTTCCTTGATCGTCGTTGTCCGAAGAGAGATACTCTTCAAATAGACTTGCTACGTGGCTCTGGGTTGAGCGAGCAAGCAGACGCGTGATATCTTCATTGAGCGGATCCTTGTTTTTATCAATCCATCCTTCCGTGGAGTATTCAACCTTGCCAGCGTAGTGCTTGACAACGAAACCTTCCTTGAATCGCAGAGGCACATATTTACTCTCTGGATCTTCGCTGCTCCAGAGCTTGTTGAGTTTCTCCAGGAATCGTTTGTCAGTCCCGCGGGGCGCAAAGCATTCCTCTTCAAGGCACGATAGAATACCGATAGGCTACAGAAAAACGGAGGTCAGCAGAAAAGAGAGAGACATAGTTTGATTTTTGCTCACGTTTGTCTTTTCAATCAAATCGATCGTTGGCTGCAAATCCAAGCCAAAGTTGATATAGTTCCATTCAATCTTCTCCTTTTGGTACTCTTCCTGCTCCAGCACAAACATGTTGTGGTTGAAAAACTGCTGCAACTTTTCGTTGGTGTAGTTGATGCACAATTGTTCAAAGCTGTTGACTTCAAAGATCTCGAAACCGGCAATATCGAGTACGCCGATAAAGCCCATCTTGTCGCTGTTCTTCTGTCCATCAATTGCCTTGTTGACTCGTGTCACCAGACTGGCAAAGTTTCTCTCGTAAAGCGCTTTTGCGAGAGCATCAAGCGTGGCTGTAACTTGCGAGGGTGACTTTGCTTGGTTGACCCAATCTCGGCCAGCCTTGATTCTTGGGGACAATAAACTCTTTTTGAAATCTTGAGCAGGAATACCGAGTAGGTGGCAGACGCGCTCGATGGAAGCAAAGTCTCGGATATCTGCACGGTCGCCGCGGTAATCGGGTGTGACAACAACGTTGCCAAGGTGAAGGACAGCTGCAACTATGCGGAACAGATCGAATATTTCCTTCTCGGACAAACCCATAATATCCAGTCCTTTCTGTAGAAACTTAAATCAGTTTAAGCCGTATATAACGTCAAAGTAATTGGACTTTACCATCAAATTCCGATACTCGGCTGCGTCGTCCACTCCTTCGATGGTCGTTTTAGAGTTCTTTGTGAAGCCGTAATCCGCTGGTGTGCCTCCTCCAAGCAGCAGTTTTTCTTTTTTGAAATGGCTTGTTAGTCACAACACTGCGTACTTGAAGCGTTTCTCGTGCTACCTTTTGTGGCCTCGTCGGCGTTCAATAACTGATAAAAGATATGGTAATTTCGTTCCTTTGGAGACTGGTGATGCACACGCGATCTTTCAAGCAGATACCATTCAATGTTGGCACCGCAGATTTGTGCTCGCATGTTGAATTCAATGCGGATAAATTTGCCCTGGTTGAGGCGTTAGCAGCGAAAATATTCAAAACAGAAATTGCAAATGCTTACAAATCTGGACGAGTTATTGTTTCGAATGGTTTGTGCATTGCCGAATGCTTCAAGGATTGGATTTGCTTGCAGAATTTGTTGCTCCAACCGGTTGGTCGTCTTATTGCTTGAACTAGCCACGGATGCAAGGTACTGTATAACAATCTTTGTATTTTCGGTCTTGCCAGCTCCGGATTCACCGCTGTAGGAAGAACGTTGAGTGATGACAACTTTAGATAACATATGTGCTACTCACGTGATTAAAATGGACTGATTTTCTCTGTCTTGCACCATGTCGTGATATGCCTGGTCGGCCACTGCGTAGATATGCGGGGAGAGTTCGCCACGCCGTCGGCCTTTGTAGGATCGAATGTATTCATCAGAGTAGATGGGCAATTCGCGATACGGGTTCACAGCCACGAGAAAGAGACCAGAGTAAGTCTGCACGGGTTCAAAATGAAATATGTAAGCTTAACTTTCCATCTTTGGGACGATCCCCCTTTTCACTGTTTGTCCTTTAACATTCTCGGTACATATTATATTTACTTACGTAGATTTGCTTGGCACGGTAGCGAACGGTCAAGTTATGTACTACCGATGGTTCATTCAAATGCGTCAGCTCAGCCATATCATCCACCATGTCAAACTTGGGTGGGTTCATAGGGAACATTTGCTCCGTAGAGATTGTACGCGTCTACGTAACCTGTTGTTCAGTAACACAATGTCGATTACATTTCTCTGCGATAGCAGCACAATCTTTACCAATCCATTTTCCAATTCCACGTCCACCAGGTTGTTTCCGTGCTCTTTAACAACATGTGCAGGAAGATACGCATTCTGGTCGTCCTGGATCCATACCCAGCGCTTCTCGTTGAATCGCGCTTGGGCCACGGCATCTTGTACACCGTCCAGGCGCGGCCGCATAAACACTTTAGTGCCGTGGCTGTGAATAAATGACCCGCCTCCAAAACCGCTGCCGCTCTTTCTTCGTTCCTGCAAAGGGGATGGACTGGCTGTTGTAATCATAATTGGGAATAAGTGAAAAGGAGAAGAAGAAAAAAGCGTAATTCATCTCTGAAGGAAAAAAAAGATCCACTTGATTTTTCGGAAGCTGCTTGTAAACATCCGTAAAAGGAAATATGCATCTCACAGAAAATGCGTTCGGCATTTTTTTTTTGTCTTTTGAGTGTAAAGGAAGCATTTATTGTCTATTCAATTATCTGCTTGGTTGGCTTGCAGTGTAGTGTAATTGAAACGTTGGAATCTTGCAGACGCGACCGCGTCGTCAAAGTGGCAGTATGTGCTGGATATGTAAAGTGTGAGTCGTGGAAACAACTTACAAGTAAACCATTAATGTGGCAAAGTATGTGCGTGCGTGCGTGTGTGTGTGAAAAAAGAGAGAGAGCAAGAACCGCGCTCAGAGTATGATGTGTGGATGCCACGGACGTAGAGATGAAAAAAAAAAGGTATCAATGAGCTATATCATCAAGAGTCGTCTGGTTAAATCACACATCGTCAGCAACGCTTTCCGGTCGTTCTCCTCTGGAATGTCGTTGCTGACGGGTCCTATTGCTGATTTTCAAACTTGCAGCCGTCTGCCATCTGTGCACACTCAAAGCAGTGGTCATTCCCACGATAAGCGCTGATCCGAGAAGGCTGTAGGTATTTGGATATTCGTGCAGAACGTCGATCCCAAAAAGTAACGCAAAAACAACTTCTGCCATTTGCAACAATATTCCTATCGGAAAATGCAACATCAATAGGAGAAAACTTTTTGATCCAATGTTGATATAGGTATCGTTTACCTGGTCCTTGTGGTGCCAGCTTGAGCCTGAAGAAGAAGAATGCACAGTTATTATTCATCCAAATACGCAGATCACACACGTATAACTTTTACCCTTTGTTGAGGAACGTTTGTCCAATGCATGACAATGCTGCCACCGAGGCCAGGTGAATATATTGCTTTGAGGTCAAGTCTTTGGTGAATGTGTATGACCCGGTTGCAGCCAAACCAGCAATGCACAGTACACTCGTGACGAATCCTGTGTAGAAAGCATGCACCATAAAGTGGGTTCCTCGTCCGGATTTCCGGGCGGTAATGTATGCCACAGCCGACATGACAGCTCCTAGCAACGCGCAGGCGACCGAAGAAGCTCGTTTAGCGTGACCTTCCATGCAGTCAGATATATCCGACGTGCATCCAAATATTTGCGGTGGCTGTATCAAAAGGACGACGCCTGCAGTGCAAAAGATTGTGCAGAAGCCTTCAAATAGCGTGAACGGTTCATTGGTGAATATGCCAAGCAAAACGGATGTAAAAGCAGGACCGAGGAAAAACAAGACTGCCGCAGGGATAGAGTATAAGTAGGGTTACGGTACTTGAGATAATATTGTATTACCTGTCGCTTCAGCTAAAGCCAGCTTGGACAAACTGTAATAGAACAAGAGAATACCAATGGCTCCAACGAAACCTCGGGTCAAAAGCCATATTCGCACGCGAGCGTCGGGACCGAGTGGATTGATCGTAAGAAAAATGCAGCCAACAAGTGCAAAAGCAGTTTGCAAACTTGCTCGTGCAAACGCGATCTCCAGAAAGTTTAACGAGAGAGCTTCAGATAACTTTACAAAAAGCGAGCTGGCTGCTAGAGCTGTAGCAGACACTGTTAGAACTGCGATCCCCGTGAGTTCCTTCTTGCGCAAAAACGGCTCTGTGCTTAGAGACAATACACGAACTGCATGCCGCTGCTGCGAACCCGAACGCGAATTATTGGATCGCCCATGCTGGACAAGAGGTGTCGACTCGTTGACTATGGTCACACTGCTCGGAAGACCACCACCCTGCTGTCTTTGCTGCTGCTGCTGCTCAGGTTCCCTTTGCTTGCCATTTGTCATTTTGACAAGCTGAAACTGGTCTTGGCTCAAGGTCGTACCAAAGTCCCCTGCAAAGTCCCAGATGAAAAAGGGCTCTCGGCGCGACTGGCTACAATTTCCTTGCACAATTGCACTCTTACTTAGTACATAGTGTTATTAAACAATTAGTGGATTCAGAACAAAGTCTGGCCGCATTTATACTGCGATGTTCGCGTGTATAACTTTTTCATTTATTCACAGAGTCCTAGCAACATATTTCCAATGTGGATATTCTTACCTGCAAACTTCAACGCCTCTCAGCGTCAAAAGATGACTCTGGAGAAAACGATTTTGTATACGATGCCTTTACCAGTGGAAAACAGGCTTTTGCCCATCTTCAGTCATGCTGGGAACAAATTGTGATACGCGATCCGCCAATTTTTCTCTTGCCTCCTCGCGTCTTTCCGCCTGCACAGACCGCCCTGAACCTTTTCTCTCTTCACCTGTTGTTACCATGACAGACCTCCAACTATCAATCAACGACGAAAATACAAGCGATAACGGACGGTATCCAGCGTCGATAGCAGGAAGTTCTGAACACACTTCGCCGCAGCACAGCAGCTCTTCTCGGCATTTGCAAAAATACAATGACGAATTGTACCGTTCCTTAGTGCAAGAGTCTCCTCCCCACAATCTCGCCCATGGGACTCCTGCGTCTGAAGAGCGTCTTACAAAGATATCGCGATCCACGCCGCTTTCGAGTTACATTACTGGCTCACCCTCCAAACCTGCAGTAGCTGATGAAGGCTACGCTCGGCAGGAGGAGCGCCAAGGAGAATATCGAACAGCACGAGACTGGGACGAGATAATGACACGCAAGCGGACACTTGCGCAAGGAGAGAAGAAAAAGCTTCGCGACGGAGGAGACCAAGATAGAAAGGTTCAGCAGCAGCAATCCACATCCATCAAAGCTCAACCAGCAGAATTGCCTTCGTACATGCGGGTCACGGCTTCCTTTGAGAGTCGCACAAATCGAGAAGGGTTAGAGCATCGTGCAGCACACACAAATGACCATCCCAAACCAATAACAGTTCCGGTATGCCCGTACAGGCGTGAATCCTGTCTAGGATCAGCTATCAAACTCATATGCTCCTCTTTAGAGAGTCGCCTCAAAATCGCACAGACCTACTTTCCGGTCGACTACTAAAATCAACGCATTGGATGAGATACGCGAAGAACTCGGTGAAGGAGAAAGATACATATCCATGGCAGAACGAATCAACATGTACCTACGCGGCCTTGGCAACAGTGGAAACAGTAGTTCAGATTTTCTGTCCAATACCACCAGATCAAATGCAAAGCGAGGCATAAGCAAAACTTCACAGCGAGTACCACCACGGACATCTTCATCGAAGTTATCCACTCGATCAGGATCATCAAGTCATTTGAGCAGCCAACAGTCGTACGCGAGGTAAACCCCATATGTGCTGCGAACCAAAGAATACTTGCTAAAGTTCCTTTTACAGTACTTCGTCTTCTTCTCGCAGTCAGAACCGAGTAAGAGAAGGAAGCTCCCAGGAAAATTCTCAAAGGAAACAAGGAGATGCCACTCGATCTCGAGCGGTTCGCACACATATTGGAACATATCATCAAAGTACTAGACACGATCGGATTGGTCAACAGTCTTCTACCGCTTTGCAACGATCAACTCATACCGTGAAAAGCTATACCCGACACGAGCATCCTGACGAACAAGAATGTTCCCAGCAGGAAACGACGGAGCCTGTGACAAAGAAACAAAAGACAAACCATTCACGTCTTCAGGTTCAGGTACGCAACTATTGGGAAAAGCTGCCAAGTTTATTTCCTACTAACAATTTGGATAAAACATTGCAGCCTTTCCGCTTCGCTACGGATGAGCGTGCCCGTTATCATCAAAAGACGTTTCAGGCTAAACTAGCATTGTGGAAGGAGAAGGAAGCTGCAGCGAAGGAGGAGATGAAGCAATCATCGACTATCCGAGGACAAAAGAGAAAGGCAGATCGACTCTAGATATAATTCTTTGTTGTGTTTCAACTCCTCGTTGTGTACCCCCGAATTTAGGTTCTATACGTTCTCATAGTCATCATGAATTATATCCGTCTCGTTTGAATCTAGTACATAAATTCCATAAAATTCTGACAGCAATGCATGCATCATGTTCTGTGTCAGAAGCTCGTCGGAAAGGATGTTGCCTTTCTCCGAAACTTTTTTCTCTTTCTCTTTTTTTGCAACATGGAGGAAAATCAGAAACCAGGCGTGGAACATCGCGATCCACAATATTTTGGATACTATGCCATGTTGCAGCATCAGGTGCAGTTGTTGGACAGGACCTGGTTACCACGACAACGTTGAAACTAAAAACGGGGCGAACAGCAAAACATGCTGCAGGACACGGTCCGAACATCGACGTACCGATCTGCCATTCTGCTGAACGGACCAAAGTGCTTTGACAATAAGCTCGTCATGGATGTAGGCGCCGGGTCCGGTATCTTGTCGTACTTTGCAGTGCAAGCGGGAGCGCGTCAAGTGTACGCGGTCGAGGCGTCTGGCATGGCTAAAAAGATGGACAAGCTGATAACGTCGCCCAACAAGAACCAGTTTGTAAAGGACAAGATCACCGTCATCAATGGTAATTTATACTTTTTTCGCGTCTCGATGTGGATAGAAAGAAAATAACAATGTTTTGCTGTTGCAGCCAAGATCGAGCAGCCCGATTTGCCCATTCCTCAAGTTGACACTATTGTTTCGGAGCCTATCGGTGTTCTGCTCTTCCACGAACGCATGGCAAGTAATCATCGATAGCTTGAAAGAGGATAAAACGGGCTTAACTGATGCATGCTCTCAAGTTAGAGAGCTTTATTCATGCACGGGATAAATACCTAAAACCTGGAGGAGCATTGTTTCCTTCCAAAGGCAACATTTACCTTGCGCCGTTTACGGATGCTACGCTCTGGAGCGAGACTATGGCTAAAGCGCGATTTTGGTAATGCAACGGTTGTCATGCTAAATTTTGTTGCTGTATTTTGCATATTTACATGTATTTATTCAACCAGGGAGCAGACCTCATTTTACGGGGTCGATTTATCACCTCTCTACAAGGATGCTATTGATGAGATGTTTGGTAAATGCAGTTATCGATCCTACACTTTGTGATATCGTGCGGACTAAATCTCTGCAAAGGAATGCCTGTTGTTGGGCACTTTGATCATCGAAACCTCATTACAACACCCACAATTTTGGACACATACGCCGTAGACTTTTCGACAGTTACTTTGCCGGAGCTTCATGATATTACCATGCCGTTCAACTGGAATGCGGGATACACTGGTTTGATGCACGGCGTTGCAGGCTGGTTCGATCTCATTTTTGCACCTCCACCGTACGATGTGCCCGTTGAAAACACTGGCACTACGATCGAGATGTCTACCGGCCCGGCAGCAGAGCGAACACACTGGCAGCAAGTACGATTCTTGTTCAAACAACCGTTGGCTGTCAATGCTACACAAAAGATCCGTGGCTGGATGCGCGCCATTGTCAATGATATGCGAAGCTACACGATATTTGTTGAAGTCGTTGTTGGTGACAACGTCGAACTGAGCGACCCAGCATCGATTAATCGAGAAACGTTTGCTACCACCACCGATGACGAGCATCCGTTACGCCGAAGAGGTCGATGGCAGTTGCATGAACAGACATACAATTACAGTTTCACGCCAGGTCTCTTACCTGATCACAAACCCGAGTATTCTTGCCTTTACCAGCCAGAAAGCAACATCCAACCAACCGTCCAGGAACCCTCCATGCAAGTAGATGTCATGGAGCCTTATGAGAATTTTATAAATTAGACAAAAGGAAGCTGCATCGCAAATAATTATGACAACGACAAAATACAGTCTTGGATTTTTACGTGTATTCGAATCATGTGAATGCGCCTTAAGAGCAAGCATTCAGGCAAGATTATGGAAGGATTAAATTAATTAAAAAAGACATTGAAATAGATAGGAGAATGACGAGATATTAAATATGTCATATAGAAAAGTGGATGGAAGAATGTCTAAATGCTTCGGATGGCTCGACTCTCTTAGTTTTCGTTGGTGCGGGTACACCTGTTGCTATGTGCGATAGTGGTACCCGATTCTGCATTGAATGAGTTTATAGCACGCATAGCAATTAACTGCATATCAAACACACAGTATGATTCTAGTAAGTTTACTTCAGTCGTACAAACATTTGAGACTCCCCCATATATCAGTCTCCTTCGTTGGAATCTGAGTCCATGAGCTCAATAAATTGATAAATGTATTTATGCTTCACGGTCATCTTGAAATAGGTGCACTTAGTGCCCTCAAAAGAAAAGGTCGAATATCCCTTCACACAAATGCGGAAACAGCCTTTCCTTTGAAAACGCCACAAATCGTAGCGTTCCTGAAACCACAGCAGTCGGGGTAACGATGAAAAGGGTATGGAGACCATCCCGTAATCCAGTGATGGTTGACGTTGCGTATATCATAATATCAATAATCCAGAAACAGACGCAGCAGTCCCAGGGCATCAGTATCATGTATTATAGACAATTTAGATATTTCCAGCGATGTTTCGATCAGCTAGAAAGCCTACCCTTCGGTGATCTGCTACATTCTTATCAAGCTCTTGGACATCGTCGATGCTTGATAGGGAGTTTTTGTCAAGAAAATCTTCCTCAGCTCTCATTCATAATGTACCATCATTAAGTTAACCTATGTCTCGCGCTATCATATAATACCCTTCACTTACTCCATTGTCTCTTTTTGAGTTTCAATCATCTGAAACTAATTATCAATGAAAATGCCCATTTCTAAAGATATCTTCTGCAGTTTCTTCATGACAACAAACAGGAACCAAAGTAACTGGCATGCAGATTGTCAGTTCGACGCAGCGGTGCTTGAATTGACGACGCGGTGTTGTCCGTGCATGTTACAATCAATGTCAACGCATAATCGTCGTACGACGATGCGATGCATACGTACGGAATCCTTGAAGCGTGAAGAAACAGAATATCACATCAAAATATGCACGCAGTTAAAGAAAAGTAAGTGAATAGTAAGGACTTGAGGGCTGGGAAAGCGAGGCTGGGAAAACGAGGGAAAAACCTTTCGTAGGCACGTGAAATTGCGCCTTCCAAAGGAGATTTTGAAAGTAGTAACGAGCTGTAGCCAACGTTAAGGAATCTAGGTCAAAAAAAGCTACAGAGATCTAGATGACAACGCCGGCAATAGTTAGGAAACGCGTTGACTGCAGACCTTGCACAAAACGTTGCAAAGAAGAGCCTATCTCGCAACAGAAGCTCCATCCGCTGCTGGAAGGCAAAGGTTTATCTTGACTGCCAGGGTAACATTTTTGATTGACTCGACGCGTAAGCAACTTTTACAGCAGTCTACAGAGGGAAACTGAAGAAAAGAACGCGTGAAAGCAAACGGGCATTGTGTATAGTGATCGCACGCTCAATGGGGATTGGGCAAACGCAATCTTGCTATCGGTCAACGCAAAAGGATGCTCTCGAAGCACGCAACACTCACAAGACAGCACAAGGCAACACAAGGTAGGCGGAGAGTACTTTTTACAAGAGCTAATCTTTATTCATTATTTTAAACTAGACAAGAACATGAGAAGGTTTAAACGAAAACAATCTTTATTTAAAGACAAAAAGCTTCTAAATTCTAACAAGCAGTGCCGTTCAGCTCACGTCGACAAGAAACCAACAATATATCCAGGGACCATCACGAGGAGGCGGCACAGATCAGTCCCCAACGTGCACTCCAGCTTCACTCGATCGCAAACATCATCGCTGAAAAGAGGTCCGAAATAGCTAGATGCGAAGTGGTAGTGGTGGTATGCACGCGTCCAATCAGAAGAGCTGGAACTTCCAGCTTTCCCAAAGAAAAGAAAAGAAAAAGGTTGGAGGAAAGAGGGGATATTTATAGCTTTTTTGATGGGTGACTTGCTTCCAAAGGTTCGCTTGCCGTCCCTTTTGTCAAGAAGATCAGTCTGGCTTTGAATTCCGTCTCTTCTATGCACCGTGCACTTTTCTGGAGAAGTACTTTCCTCCTCCAGGCCGAAATGTTTCCATGGACATAAATGTTACAAGACGCTTGAAATTACAATATCTACCAAGACTCGCTCCAGGTATCAACGCTATAGGCTGGCAGCATGCATGTATGCACTATCAGCTTTCATGGCAAAGAGCGAAAGTTGAGAAAACGTTGAAGGTTGGCATGCAAGGTTCTCTCTCTAGAAATGACCAAGCGACCAAAAACTCTTACCGGATGAACATCCTCATAGTACATCCAAAGTTAAAGAAGCTATATCGGTATATCGAAGAGTGCTTGCAGTTGCTGTCGTAGCTGGGAAAAGACAGGAAAGAAGGTGGCTGCACAATAGAAAGGATACTGTGAAAGTGCAGCTGTGTGAGAAGCAGGAAGGACTTGAGTAAACGACAGCTATGCAGACATCAACACTCGCAAGCAGGAGTATGTCAACTAGACACGCAGTTTTGTTCCGCCTGTCTATTTGAAGCGAATCCTCCTGACAAGTGATCGCACTCTGTACATCAGCGACAATGCGACGGAAACGACAGCTGATCCCGATTTTCGGGATTTGACTATCAGTGCTGTGGGAGAAAACTTCCATTTGTAGATCTCTCATGTTGTTGCTTTGTATGTCGCCCTTGGCAATCGAACGCAGTCTGTGGAAAGGGCGAGTTTGATTACGTGTCATCTCACTCTGACGAAAGGCAGCTTCCTTGGTGAAACTACTGTCACTCGAGATTCAGGCTGGTCTGTACCTGTGCAACGGGTAAGCAGCCTCTACTCTGGCCTAGTGGATTTGAAAAGGTGATACTTGACTACGCGTCATAGTAACTCTGTCTAAGGGACAGTGCTGTGCAGATACGCGTTGTTTCAGTGTCGAACTTGAAGATTACACATCTTTATAAAACGAAGTTGACTCAAAGAAGGACACATTGTAAGAGCAGATTGAATGGTGAATCCATGGAGGAGGAAGCAGGGTTGATATTTTCTGTCTGTTTTGCTTCACCCTCGAAATGCTGGGATGCTCACCTACTCAAGCGCACTTGCATGTCTAAATGACGCGCAAAATGCAAGATTGGCCTTACAAAAGGATTTGAAAGAATTCCTTCATAATCGCTAAAGTTCATGACAGACGAAGCAAACATCTTTGTTCATAGCCGCAAAGTACAAGGAAAAAAGCTTGTATTACATCAATTTATTACAAGAAAAGTTAGTAAACAACAACGATAACAACAACAAAAAATGTATTGAACAACTTCTAGAAAATGCAAAACGAAAGAGAATTTAGAATATAGTAGGAGGAAGAAGCGATTATTTGGTCAATTTGCTGATCTTCTTCTTCTTGTTCCATGCCTTGAGCTTTTTGCCAAAGGATCCCTTTTCTGACCATTTGCCCTTCTTCTTGTGACCCGTGGAGTGGCTGCTCTTCTTTGGACTCCACTCTTGCTCGTCGTCCCCGCTATCATCGTCTTGGTCATCTTCGTCTTCATCTTGATGCTCGTCATAATCGTTTTCTTCGTCCTGCTGCTTCTCCCATCTCCATTCATGATTACCATCCTTCCAGTGTTTTTCATGTTCCTCGATGTTACTGTCCGTAGCATAGACAATCTTAAAGGGCCAAGTTAGATACAAGATATCACAATCAAATTCAAAGACTTAGGTACATACATGGCCCAGATCGTCGGTCTCACAATCGTCCTGTTCTTCATCTTCTCCTTCTTGTTCCTTCTTATCGTCAAGTTGCGCTGGAGGCGTGGGCTTGGGGATTTGATTAGCTGGTAAGCATGTTACAGGTCCTCCTTGAGGCATCTGGAAGCAGTACGTAGTGGTGCTCTAAACGTTCGTGCATCAGCGAAAACTGAATCTATTATCTGTGCATATGCATAAACCAAACATACCTCCGGGGAAGTTGTTGTTATAGTCGCAGGCGGCAACGTGGTTGTAGATGACATTTGTACAACAGTGGTGACAGTTTGAGGTGCTGTCTCTGTTACTGCAACGGGGCTAACGGGCCTTGATGTCTTGGACTCGACGTTCACTGGTGTTGTAAGTGTTTCAGACGGCACAACTGGGCTAGTCTCAGGTGCTGAGGGGCTGCCGTCAGAGGTTGCTGGAGGAGTTGAGGCGCTGCTGTCAGAGGCAGGTGTTTCTGTTGCTGATCCTGAAGGAGTTGACACTGGTGACAAAGGAGCCAAAGAAGGAGGCACGGCCGCGGTTTGAGCAACTTGGTTTGTGTTTGTGTGGAAAGTCAACTCAAAGTCGGCCCCCACGGAAATACCGACTCCAAATCCTCTGTGCGGCGGAAGACCGTCCGTGCTGGTTGCGTCTTCTGAAGCGACCGTAGCGGGGCCACTGCTGCTTGATGGGCTTGGACTCGTTCCTGCAGGCGTAGAATTGGAGACGACAGGTGCAAACGGTGTAGCAACAGTGCCGTCACCAGCGCTCAAAGAAGAAGAAGAAGAAGCAGCGACTGATGACTGTGAATCGGATGGTGGTGCGGTGGAAAGCAAAGGCGCAGACTGCGAGGATGTCTCAGGCACAGGAAGAGTGCTGGTCTCGCACGGAGTTGAGTGCTGCCAAGTATGGACCTTGGTTGTGGCGGGCTGCGTTGGTACAGTTTGTGTGGTTGACAAGAACGCTGAAGTGCTCATGGCTGCCTCCGGCTTACTCGACATTGGTGTCCCGTTTGATCCTGGTGATGTGTTTTGCGAGATATCTGCTGGGGTTGTTGGTTTTGTGTCAGCCGGAGAACCAGGTAATGGAGTCTCATTGCTCGGGCTACCGCTTGACGGGCTCGATGGCGCGAGTACTGGTTGCGATGATGCTACAGAGATAGCAGGGCTGTAAATGTTTGGAATATCTCCTGCAGGTGTCGATGGTTGTCCTTCGGTTGAGTCAGTTGGAGAAGGTGATGGTGAAGAACCTGCAGTGTTATTCTGAGAGGATGGTGAAGCACCTGGACTGGTTCCTAGAGAAGTTAACGATTGTGTACCGGTCGAGCCTGAAGACGGTGTATTTCCGTTAGGAGTTGGTGAGGGTACGCTGGGAGATGATGGACCGGTAGGAGAGGCAGCTGGTGAGTTTGCGCCAGCATTTGTTAATGGTGTTGCATCCGTCGGTTGGTTAGATGTCTGAGGGCCGGTGCTGGCAGAGGAACTAGGACTGGATAGACCTGAAGTGCCCACATTGTTGTCTGTCGGTGTCAAAGGAGTTGCACCGTTAGGTGTTTGGGTGCCGCTGTCGGGAGAGGATCCGGGACTGGATGATACTGAAGTGTCTGCATTGTTGTCTGAAGGTGTCGAGGGTGTTGAGTCAGTAGGACCGGGTGAAGTTGCAGGGCTATCGTAAGGTGTCTGGGTGCTGGTGTTGGGCATGGATCCAGGGCTGGATGGCGCTGGAATGCCCGTACTGTCATCTGAAGGCGTCGAAGGGGCTGTGCCAGTAGAGCCGGAGGTACTGTTAGGTGTCTGAGTACCGGCATTTGTCGAGGATCCAGGGCTGAACGGCACTGAACTGCTTGCATTGTCGTCCGAAGGTGTCAAAGGAGCTGCGCCGTTAGGACCAGGCGAAGTTAAAGAGGAATCGTTAGGCGTCTGGGTACCGCTGCTAGGCGTGGATCCAGGACTGGATGGGATCGAGGGTGTTGCGCTGGTAGTGCCAGGTGACGTTGCAGAAGTGTCTGAAGCCGAGCCGTTTGGAACATTCTGTGAAGGAACGGCATCTAAACGATCGATCCATTTTTTAGACATCGATCGCCTGTAAATCAAACCATTTCAATAGGAAGCTTACCGGTCGGCGCTGCGGGCGATGTTCCTGTGGGTAGATCCGAGCTGATAGAACCTGTAGACGGCAAGATCGCAGAGGTACTGGAAAGCGAAACCGTATCTGATAGTTGGACGATCCAGCAAGTTGAACGTATTAGATAATGGTGTAAATTTCAAACTAGCAAATATGATTTACCTGATCCTGGCTGAGAGCTAAGGGATACCGAGGAATCTGAGGTCATTGGATGTATCTCTCCAGTGATAGTTGAGATACTTGGAGAGGTCGTGGGGAGGGAAATCATAGGTGGTGCCACTGTGTGCCAGGTGTGTGCTGGCAGAGGAGTTGAAGACTGTCCAGGCACTCCACAAGTCATTGGTCCGTAAACTTTAGAGCAGGTCGACATCAATTCTTCAGGGGACAAAGGCGCCTTGGGTACTGTTGTAGTGACAGTAACGGGTTTGGAGCAAGTCTCTTTAGCAGACGTTGCCGAAGTACCGACAGGGCGTTCCTCTTCAGAGCTTGGTGTAGCATATGTGCAACTAGGCATTGCAGAGCCAGAAACAGTCACCGTAGTAGTTCTTGCGCGGGTTACTGAAGGAGTAATATTTTGGCAGTTGCCCATAGAAACAGTGGTTGTCACAGTACTATGCTGACATGTGCTAGATGTATCAGGGATGCTGTTACAAGGGCAGAAGCTTCTTCCTCTATAAAATATCTGTTGCTCTTGATTTCCTTCGCCAAATTGCTGGAATGATGTTATTGCATGAGAACAGCCTTCAAATCTCCTTTTTACTGTGAATACTTACTCTGAGAGTTGCAACAATAGTCGACAATCCACCGTGCTCTTGTCTCTTGTCTAATCGAGAAACATGCTAAAGATACGCAAATCAGTTGCACTTGTAGTCTGGATGACTTTTTACCATATACTTTACACGTTTTTTCTCAGTATCATATTGGGAAACGCGATCCAACAGCTTCTTGTCTTTTATCTTGGACGAAAATTCGCGGACAGTATGAAAAAGCTGGCGACAAACAAGATGCTGGCGGTTATCAAGGCAGTATTCCATGAGAGCAACTTCCCTTGGCATGTAAGGGATGGAAAACGGTCTGGCACTTGGATAAACTTTCGGAACAGCAGATCCTATGCAGAAAACAGTTGAGTACACCTTGTGATGACGGAATATGCTGCCTGAGCGACGACATACCAAATCCTCCAAAGCTTGGAAACGGGGGCAGGCTGGCAAAAGCAAGTAAACTGTGTGTCAGATGACAGCTAAACGTTCCTGCAAAAGAGATTTACCCAGTAGCTATAGAGCAATGCCACGCGAGCAATGCAATAGTCGCTATCCAAAAGATACGACGGTCCCTCATTGCAGTGAATGATGCAGGAATAAACGAGTCCTCTGCCACTCACGAACCAGCATTATATACCTACAGGCTCATCATCAATTAAGAGTCTAAAGGTTTGGGGTAAGTTCTGAAGTCCAATAGAGTTGGGCAATTCTTTCTTTTCGCTTCCTTTCATATCTGTCTGTCAATTTTTAATACTTGCAGCATTTACAATGGCAACATGAGCGGTCCATAAGTGAATATCTTACCCAGCATTCTGGATTTACCATCATAGTTGTAAAGGTAACCATGCCGTTTAAGGATATGTAGAGAGCTTCTGTGGCATAAACAAGCGCTATACCATAAGCTTGGAAGAAGACCGCGCTGCTGCACATTCAGATCACCTCGACAGATTTCAATGCTATCGAAATATGATGTTTACACTGTAAATATTGCAAAATATGTAAGAACACTTTATCTCCTATCATTTCCTACTTTTTGCTCAATTGATGATGCAATTAACACTGCATTTGATTAGATACCAGCCTCGATTGGAAGTTATTCATGGAATCAATAATTCCTCACACTATCATGTACTGAGTGCATTTGGCCACGTGCAACTCAGGTGCCACACCCAATGTCCTTCATTGTGTCACCAGATCGGTTCTGCCAGCAACAGGGTGATCCCGTTCACTCATGGACTACGATCCACCGTTATTTGAAGGAACTAGCTCTCAGGTAGAAACAAGGATTCAAGGAGGGAATCGTGTTTCTCTGACCGTAAACGTAAAAGGAACGTCTTTTCAACAATGCCATTTCGTTTGGCGTAATGAGCTTCGTAGCTTTCACGCTATTCAGCTCGATTCTGCACGGCGTAGGTCGCTCGCCAGTACACTTTTTATTCGGTGAGTACAAGCTTGATACGCACAAATTCCAGACCGGGTGTTATTGACAACAAATAACTCGAGTAGGAGTCAGCGTGCTTGTCTTTGCATCATCCTTGCGAAAGCTGGCAAGTGGATGAAACAAACATTCGACACAGTTACTTGTGTCAATTAACTCTATATGCAATTAATAGATGAACTGGTGGAATATCGGCGATCTCGATCCTAAATTCAAATGGTTTATCGTTGCCCAGGCAGGATCGCTGTCGTTGCTTTGCATTGTTGCAAATATCTATATATGGACATCATCAAGTTGCTCTCCATCATCTTGAATATCCTCTTACACTCTGACCCACCTATAACCGATTTATATTGGCTTTACAGTATAGTTACCATATTACTGTCCATTTGTACATTATCACCAAATATCAAGCAGCTTCCTCTAATCGAGAAGTTTCCGGATAAATAATATCTCTCTCTGTTGCAACATCTATCAAAGCATTGACAAAATGAGA
Organism: Rhizomucor pusillus; assembly: GCF_041956525.1. Classification (NCBI taxonomy): domain Eukaryota; kingdom Fungi; phylum Mucoromycota; class Mucoromycetes; order Mucorales; family Lichtheimiaceae; genus Rhizomucor; species Rhizomucor pusillus. Next base: position 145,656 of record NW_027192161.1, on the reverse strand, counting down.
AACAAATCTTAGATACACGTTGTTTTAAAGAATTGCTATTCTTCATTCGATCCCAAGTCAATATGTATAAAACGAAAACAAAGCAGAGTCTATGATCAGAGAATGCAAGTACGGCACATAAGAAACAGAATGCAAAAAACATGTGTGGAAAGTGGGATGGGAGAACAGAGGAAAAAAGAAAACAAATGTGGTTGGTACAGGAGTATACAATTTTACAGGATCTTGCTTTCTCGCGAGGAAAGCGTCTTGCTCCAATGGTTGGACATCCATGAAAGCCACGTCCCTGCTGCAGTGCCTGCATGGTGGTTGCTATCAAACGAGGGACTTGCCTTCTCCGCAGAAGTAGGCAAGACATCCATGCCCTTCTCTCTGATCTTGGTCTCTCCACGTTCGACGTCTCGTTTGGCGCTCTGGTACATCCAAAGGCCGACAAATGTCAGCATAATACCCATGGACTGGGCAAAGGAAACTTGCTGGCCGAACCAAATGATGCTCATGACGATCACAAAAATACGTTTCACAAGTGATGCTATGGAATACGTTACGGGTGATGTCATGCTAAGGGTTGTAAATGCAAACCAGTTTTGGCCAAAGTTGGTCGTGCCGTTGAGCAAGAAATACATGATTAGCCGAGTCTTGGACACCGATGTCTCTCCGTTAGTAACAAGTGCAGCGCCATCCGAGTAGAGCCAAAGAGGCGACATGAGTACAAAGGATAGGATCGACGAGTAGAACAGCATGTTCATCTTGTCGAGTTTGTTGGGATCGCTCTTGCCCATGTTGGCTTCCTTGAAGATCAATTTCTTGCTAAAAATATTCTGTGTAACAAAGACAAGGCAGGACAAGAATGCACATGTCAAGCCTATCAAGTTGTTGGAAAAGGTGAACGTGCAAGCCAGAATGACACCCAGAGTCAATGGCAGCAGGGACAAGTAAACCTTGGATGTGTATTGAACTTGGAAAATGAACCGATAAAATAGGACAGTAAATAAGGGAGCCAGTGCCTGTGCAAAATATGCGTTGTCAGTGTTAAAAAGAAAAGATGGTACGCTTAGGCCAGACGACAACGTACCTTGATGGTGTGTACCAAGCTAACAGGCACTCTGCTAATTGCAATGCTGGAGAAAACGTGGCCAACAATCAAAAAGGCTGCCAGAGGGGTCATTGTGGAAATAATCTTTTGCGTAGGTGTTCTGATGGTTGTTACATGGAAAATCGCCGCCACCAAGTAGCACCACATGGCAACCAATCCAAATTGCACAAAAGTCAAGGTGACCGGGAATTTGAATACATTGAGGATCTGCTTGCCGGTGTTGTTGGTAAGCGATGAAGAAAGATACCACATGCAGCAGTTTAGGATAAATTTTAGATTATCCGAAACCGTAAAGTGGGTGCTGCTAGGAAAGAGATAATTCCAAAGGTTCTGCAAGGCGTTCCCAGAGGACGAAGCATCGATGTGTCGAGTAGATAATTCTGGCTGCGAGCCCTGTCGTTCAAAGACTGCAGATAGGAAGTTTGCAGATGACTTCTCGTGGTAGTTGTATTCTTCGTTGCCATGAAGAGGAGGCGTCGGCAGCGATTGTGGTAGGTCCGCATAGTTGCTGTTGCTACCTGCTCGGTTGTATAGCTGCCGTTTATCATCTGCAGAGAAGGGCTGCGTAGGTAAGGTAAATGGAGATTGGGTATCTACGACGGCATCGAACGATGATGTTTGTTTGGTCTGTTGCTTTGGCGACGGCTGTTGGTAGTAAGTGTTGTTTCCAGTTTCAGCATTCAGCACGGCAGGCTCATGTGAAACGAGGGTTGCAGCAGGCATAACTCTCTGAAAGCAAAGCCCAGTACTGCAAGCGATAACAGAAAATGGTAGAAATAGCGATCAATAGCTGAGATCGGTTTTCCAAATCCGGAAGCTATACTTTTTTAGGAACCTAAATGTCTCTGGCCGATCCTGCCCTGAGAAACATATTCTGAGGAGTAAAGCATATAAACAAAGGAGAAGGGGATAGACTATACAGATATAAATGAGATGACGAAAAAAAGGGAAGGAATGGATAGATAGAAATACAGAGGTTAGGAAGGGGAAGGGATATTAATCGCTGGATCGGTACACTCCGTCTATCTGTACCGATTGAACCTTGTCCAAAAGGACAGCGGATTTCTCCATGACACCGTCAAAGTAAACAATAGTTTCTTGAGACGTGTGTGCCTTGTTTTCGAGCTCGTTGCGTCTCTTTTCCTTGCTCTCTATAGCTCGAACAAGTCTATTCTGGATTTCCCAGCCTTCCACACGGAGAACTTTGCGAGATTCGCGACCAATACGTCGGCTTTGGCGTTCCACGTACTCTGTATCCCGAGCAGCTGCTTGAAGCTTTCGGATAAGCTTGCGCTTAACAGCGTAGCGCATGTCTGACACCACATAGACCAGCATACCCACACCGGCGATGCTGACTACGGGCAAAATCATTTGTCTCATACTGCGTTGACTGAAGGTGCTCGACAAGGTCCAAATGCTCGAGACTGTATCCTTGATACCAAGCAAACGACTGCCGACCATGGCAACAGCGCCAAAGGAAAGCGCACAGCCAGATAGTTTCTCATCTAGTGCAAAATCGAAGAAATCTGTAGGCTCCACAGATATCAACAAACGCCGATCTCTGTTCTTGCCGAACATCTTGTCGGTAGTTGCCATGCGGGGGTAGTTGCCCAGGTGCTCAACGCCTGTATCGTGGATTCGATCGATGCCCTGAGCAGTTTCTTCGCGAGCATGCTCTTCTGCTTTGGTAACCTGTTTGAGGAGTGCATGCGACATCGTGTCGGCGACATCCTGAGCGTATTGCCAAATCAAAAAGATGCCGGGATACTCGATGCCATCTGCAGCAACGTTGATAGTCTCGACAGCGGTGGACAGGATGCCGGTTGCGTGGCGCTGGATATTCGAAACCGTAGACTCGGCCATGTTCTCCACCTGATGCAGCAGTCGATCGCGTATACGTAGCAATTTTTCATAAGCAGGCAAGTCCTCTTGCAGCTCGCTCATAGCACGTTCATATTCCTCCTGGGCCATCTTGCTGTTCGACTTCGACAAAGCACCGATGTCCGTGAGCAGGTTGACCATGTAGTTTTTGGCCGGCGATAACTTGGACTTGGTTCTGTTCTCGAGAACAAATGCGCGCAATCGTTGCTCAAGTCTGGCAAACTCGGGTGCATCCACCTTGTAGGCACCAGGTTCCAGTGAAATTTCACCAGCACTGACAAAGTGGACGAGGTCCTCGGCGTCAGCGTAGGTTGCAGGCGACAGCTGACGGATCTGGTCCAAAATGAGACGCTTGCAGCGCTCTTTATCGCGAATAGAGTCGAATCGGTTGACGACAATGAAGATGTGGGTCTTCTCGTTAGCTGCATTCCAAAGGAATTCCTTGCCCTACGTCATCGTAGCACATGAGTAACCATTTGCAACCAGGATAAATAAATTACCTACCGAAAGGGTAAAGTGGTTCTCAGCGCTGACGACGAACACAACAACGTCGATTTCTTCTTGACGAGCAAAGACGGCAGTAGTCTTTACTGAATCCGTGTTGAGTCCAGGCGAGTCAATAAGCGCAATGTCAACAACACCGTTGTGTAACAAAGATTCTTCCGTTGATCGAGCGTCGTTGGCGTAGATCTTTAGCATCTTGTACTTGTCACCTTCGTCAGCAACGACGCGGAACAAGTGACGCATTTCAATAACATGGTAAGTGCTTGGATCGAGTCGATTGTATTTCTCGGGGTCAGGGATAGCGTGGGCTGCTTCGACGCCGTCGTTTAGCATGGCATCCAGAACTTCGCAAAACATGCTGGTGCAAGGCTGTTGGTCGGCAGGCAATAGATCTCGTTTGAGCAAGGCATTGACGAATGTCGACTTGCCGGAATTCAAATCACCCGTAACGAGCACTTTGGAAGAAGTGTCGGCAACTCGGTTGTGAAGATTATCCAGATGGCGGAGACACTGGCCCAACCGTTCGTCAAGCAGGTTCGAAATTGATTGTCCTTCCAAGGTACGCAGGTCTGCAGATGAATGTCCCATCTTGAGGTCAATGCTAAGGATATTCAAATCCTTGCCAAATTCGCTGTTCAGCAATCTGCTCTGGTCTGCCTGTCGAGCAAATGGAGACGACGTTTCTTGCATGGAATAAATCGAAGATCGTCTCACTTGGTCAATGACAGACGACGAGCTGCATCCAATGTCAGGCTGGGATGCAGTCTCAAATACCTCTTGAGACATCATGCCAGGCATAGCCATAGTTTGCGAGCGCTGAGGGAGAGGGCGGTCGTTTGGACGGTGCATCAGTGGATATCGAATAGGGAACGATTTCTTGTTGGACAATCGAAGGTCTTCACAGATACCCATGACGGACGTAATATGACCCAAAAGCCGCTGGCAACTGTCGTGGTACATACGCTGTTCCTGGGCTGCATTCAATCTATGCTGTCTTGTACGCTGCGAGACGGTCGGCGAAGGCGTCGGCGCAGCCTTCTCGCGCTCAAGTCTCGCTTTGAATTCGGCCAAGGATTCAGTGCCCAGTGACTCAATTCCAGGCGCCGAGTTACGCCTGAAATGCTTTGCAGGCGACAAGGCTGAGGGACGCACTCCAGATTGATTGCCCCATTCAGACATGGCTGACTGAAAAAGCGTTCGAGCGTTTTCGCTGACATGGGCCACTTGAAACGGGCCATCCCGAATCGTGACTGCTACCGTTGTGCGCTTTTGATTGGAGACATTTGTTCGTTGCCTCTTTTTGTCATATGCAGTTCCTCCTTGGTTGTTATCCAGAGAATCATCATCAATTTTGATCATCTCATGTGTCTATATTCCTTCGATTATCTTTCTGAAGCTGGCCCGCGCTTAAGTGAAAGTATCCTCCTTCCAGCACTTTTTAAATCTGCCAACTGCCAGTAACTGCTTTCTACATAAAATGAGTGTAAATGTTTCAAGGAGCATTATTACAGCATGTGGTGGATCACAAAATCCGTGCGGTATGCTTCTTGCAATATTGCGTCTATACATCATTCTGCAGTGTGCTGTTAGCTGCGGTGAAGGTACGGTAGTCTGTCCTGAAATTTAATATCTTCCCTCCAGTGCGGTTGGTTTAGAATCATTCGTGATACGTGCTCGTGTCATGGAGGATAAAGAGCGCTTTTGGTTGGAGCAGGAACCGGATCGAGAGTTAGTCCAAATGACCACAGCGACTCTTTAATGAGTTACTGACCGACATTTCACGCAGTTTGTTTTTGCAACCTGAACACATCAAAGATCATAATTCATTAAAACTCGCAAAGATCAGACTTCGAAATGCCGAAGAACGACATGCACGCCTAATGAAACGGCTTTTGCAGCTGCACCTTGTTGAATTTGAAAGCTTCCAAAAGTTACATGCACAGCACACAGATAGGAGGTCACTACCGCGATCAAAGACTGGGCATTTTGATATTGTAAACGGGTTCAGCTTCGTTGAGCAACAGGAGCAAACGATACAGCAGATACTTGGTGCGACAGGCAAAGACACTGGACAAGAACCACGGACACCATACGATGCAATTGAAAATGATGCTTCATATATCGAGTACAAAAAGCGCAACGAAGACGTTTACAATTTGAAATTGGAAAAAATGTGCCTCGAATTCGACGAGCGATTGCTCAAGACGCGCGTTCGATGCATGGAAGAGATTGTCGATATCAAGAAAGAGATCAAAGATATAGAAAAGTCGCTGAAAAGTAGCAACCTTGTCGATTCATCCGTTTCCTCCCCGTCATCTTTCCTCCCTTCGCCGTCAATGTCCCGTCTAAACCCTCGAGATCCTCGTTTGCGTCGACAATCACCTGATGTTCCCGGTGCAGAGATCCAAAGATAGATAATGCCATTATGGAGAAGAATATATGTTACTACTGTACTTTTAATTGCCTTTCTATTACATCATACAAGTCTTTGCGATCAACAAGCATGCCACTGCCTTGCGATTTGTCCTTGTTACGCATATCCTTGAGCCGTACTTGACCGCGGTCAAGCTCATCTTTTCCAATGATAACTGCAAGCGGTATCATGTCTTTTTCGCATGCTGCCCACTGTTTATCGAGTTTTGGTTTGTTCTTATGCAAAAATGAAGCACTGATACCACGATCCCAGAGCTCCTTTGCCAGCGCCATTCGTTCCTTCAAAAAGCCATCGCCGGCTGCAATGATGTAAACTTGAGTATCGTTGCTCTTGATGCGTTGATTTTGGCGTGCCATCAATAGCGAGAAAATACGCTCAACTCCGAGAGATACACCCACGCAAGGTACCCGAGCAGAGGGCTCGCCTTTTCGATTGCGACCGGAAAACATACCGACAAGTTCGTCGTAGCGCCCGCCAGCAGCAACAGATCCAATGCCGCCGTCGACTGACTGTGGCGTAATAGCTTCGTATATGACGCCAGTGTAGTAGTCAAGGCCACGTGCAAGACTTAGATCAATCGTCATTCTATTGTGAATATCAAACGATTCCAGATATTCGAAGAGAAGTTTCATATCGTGCAATCCTTGTTGAGCAAGCTGGTTTTCAGAAAGCCGTTTATCTGCCAACAATCGATCCAGCAGTTCACAGTCGCCTTTAAGTTTGACGTACACGCCGATGCGATCGGCAACATCTGCGTCCATATTCCGCTGATATATCATTTCGTGCTTGACCTTGTCCCACGGCAGCTTGTCCAGTTTGTCGATAGCGGATGATATCGAGCGAATCTCGTGAGCAGGTACTCCACACACCTGGAAGAGACCGTCCAATATTTTGCGATGATTAATTTTGATATTGAATTCATCAATCTCTAACGCCTGCAACGCTTCGCACAGGACTCGCAACACTTCTGCGTCTGGTATCATTGGATCGTATTTGCCAGCAATGTCAAAATCGCATTGGTAAAACTCTCGCAGACGACCCTTGTTCATAGCCGGTTGGTCTCGTCGATATACCTTGGCGATCTGGTATCGTTTGATGTTCTGATAGTCTTTGCCATTCATTGCCACAAATCTCGCAAACGGTACTGTCAAGTCGTATCGAAGAGAGCACGATTCACCGCCTTGGTCGGCAAGGTCGTATATCAATTTGCTTTCCTCTCCGTATTTTCCAGCCAATATATCCTTCAACTCAAAAACGGGTGTGTCGATAGTTACTGCACCGTGTCGTCTAAATACTTGCACGATCGTTGCAAACATTTTTTCACGAATAGTCATTTCCTTGTCATTATAATCTCGGGTTCCTTTGGGTGTCTTTAATGCAACCTGCTTCTGCGTTGTCGAATACGATCTTCGTGGCTGTTACGCAGACGTTCCTGTCAATATCACATTTGGATGGGGCGAAGCAAAAACTAGAGAGAATCTTACATGGATGCATTGCCTATCTATAATTGTCATGCAGTGAAGGCTCCGGGCTCTCCGTGAGAGCTTTGATCGCGTCAGTTGAGTAAAGTAGATCAGACGGTGAATCCAACAGTACCTTACACAAGCCCGCGATCGTATGTGCCTTTCGGCAACCACGCACACTGGTAAAGAAACTGGACGCCAAGAGAGTTGCTGAGGACAATGAGCCGCCAAGTCAGTTTCTAATTAGAAGGGCAGGCATTACTGATTGTACCTGGAATTCGCGAGGAACACATTATTCGGAATCTGGACCGCTGCCCGCATCCCAGAATATAAACATATTGTTTTCCCGCTCTTGGCGGGGACCACGCATCGTGTCGGGGCAGGGCAGACGCGGGCAAAGGGGAAAGGACAATGTATAAAAAAATACATTTTTGAGGCGGGCGGCGCACCAGCAGGCACCATCCGGGACGGAGGAATGCTTCTACATACAGAGAGGAGACTTGCTTGAATAGAATGATATGCACTTGCAAGCAAAAAATACTTATCACGCCGTACGCACGCCATAGAATATGAGTAAAGTTTTGTATAGACGCAAGAGATCACAGAGCCCAGGGGAAGACTCCAGAGAGCAGAGATGCTACATGCATAATTCGGTCAAGAGGTATATATAAACGTGCTTCAATCTGCATCAACGGTCAATCGTTTGCAATCTTAAAAGATTTGATGTTCTAGCTTACCATATCATTATCTCTGTAAAAGATAAAGATAAAAAAAGAAATGAGGGGATTGCTCATTTTATAAGCATCTCGACAAAAAATTTTCTGTTATCAGAAACAGTGCTTTACATCCTGGGAACTTCGAATGTTGTTTCACAATCTTCTTTGTAATGTATATATCAATTGACAGCACTCGATGATAATATACAGCAGTATGACATGCAATACGTACGCATCGGGACTGTTGTAGATGCATAGTCTGCTGGAACGTCGAACATGACCGGTTTCACCACAATGATTGCAACGTCATTGGCACAGTATTTTGGAAGAATAACATCAAGTTGGAGACGAAATGCTGAAGCGAACATCAAAAGAAGAAACTCCCGTTGATTCGTCTTTCGAAGCTTTTATATGCATGCAGAAGAAAAAAAAATCATGGAAACCTATGCGAAAGCTTGACATTTCTGGATTTTATCGACCCAAACGGAAATCGAGTAGCAAAGAAGGAAGTTGCACAAAGTGTTGTGTCTTTTCGCGTGCCAGGTTCAATAATTTTCAGGATGAGTTCGACGTTTGAGGAATATTTTCAGTGAATTCGAGGCGTTGTAATACTCGCTTGACCTTCATAGACCTCCATTTGACGGCGGTTTTGCATCCACTTCGCTACTGCAAACAACGCGCCGTCGAATTTCCGGTTTATTCAGACCGGCGCTCGATGGAATATATTCTTAGTTTGCTGTTGGCCTTCCTGAGTCGCCGCGCACATACGACAGGCATTTTCGGCTTGGTCCATAACAATAGTGTTCACCTCTTTATCTCCTGAACGCGTTGGACCGCTCCTTCGTCGCGATGCTCTTCGCGCAAAGACACTGGGGACTTTGGGAATACAGGTGCTGAAACCAAAACTTTTCAAAGTCGAGTTCCTTAGATTGGTGTCTGTTCTGCCTGCCAAACTCCAAAAGCGAACATTAATTTTGTAGCCCACATCGTGTAATACACTCTTCCATCCAATTCACGTGGAAGGTGTATAAATTAATTAATTGTGGTTTTCCATATAAAATTCGGTCCTTCACCCGCTCCTCAGATCACTACAGCTTCCACAAAAAAGTGCTTCCACAGCAAATTTTTGGAAAAAGAGCCAATAACTAGAGGGAAACCATTTTTAAAGTCTGGCCGGATCAGTGTTTTACATCTGAAGAGGAAATGGATTACTCAAAGACTGTGTTTAGTGATGTATATACAATAATAAGTTAGTTTACAAACTTATTTAACGTGCCAATTGGCAGCGTCGTTTACAGCGCCTGTGTAAGTAGGCGGAGATGTTGACCTGAAAGACTGTCTTTTGGATGTTACAGGTTTAACGAGCCATTGGCTCGGTCGATCAGATAATGGAGTTTCCAAAGGTGCTCTGAGTCGTTTAACAACCCGTTCGTGCTGGAAGATTTCGTTTGATTGCTCGGAATCTTCTCTTCGACGTTTTCTAGAGTCAATTTGCTTTACAAACATTTCGCTTCCACTGTCCGATGAGTCTGATCCTTCGCTTCCGCTATTCGATGAATTTGAAAGCTGCTTCATCAATACATCCAGCTTTTGTTGTGATTTCTTCTGACTTTCTGTGGGCTTTGTCTCCATCTTCTCTTCCTGTGAACTTGATCGCTTATTTTCAGGCGGCTCCTGGCTTGGTGGTATCTTGCTTCCATTCTTCTGTGACTTTTCTTGATGTTCCGGTATCTTCTTCTCATTTCCTTCATCTCCTTTTCCTGATTCTTTGTCTTGCTTCACTGATGCTTTATCGTTGAATAATTCGGTAACTTCTTTGGTATAAATGAGGACGTATGCATTTTGATTTAAGGCTTCCTTCTCGGAACATTTCCTAACCTAGAAGGTCCAATATCAACACGGTATTCATACGAGCGTAAAGCTATAATATAAAGTATACTCACTGTTGCATCATTCATTTCGTACCATCGACTGTCGGAGCCCTTTGTGTATGCGTAGTAATGGCCGAAATCGCAGCTATATCCATCATGTACTACCACACTGTGGAGATGGTATTTGGTTCCAAATTTGAGCTGTCGTTCTTTGTCTTCCGGACTTAGGAAAGGTGCCATGTCGAGCGTCTCGGGATATTCTACTTTGTGGCCTAGTTTCTTTGCGTCACCGGTGTAACGGTTAAAACCAAATCTTTTGAGGTGTACGATCAAGGAGTTTGGCAGCTTTGAAATCATCATTTGCTTCCCGGCATCGACTGGGCGCTTGCACTTCGAGCAGCTGTAGCCTGAAATCTTTTCCATCGCAGTGTACCTCTTGAAGGCTGAATGCAAATTGCTGATTCTTTCAATATCTACGCTAAAGTCGAGTTGGGTTTGGAAGGTGTTGGATTTTGCGTTGCATTTCATGCATTTGACTTGCGATCGGACTTGATTTCCAAAAACAGTGTGCACCAAGGTAGACTCCTTTACTTTAGGTGGAATCTTCTTTTCATCGCTTTCATGTTCGTTAGCATAAAAAGTCTCGCAATGGTCTACCAATTTTCACTTACCCAAGTCCATAGAGTGCGGCTTTCTGGAAGTTATTGAGCAGGCACATTAACAGTTCATGAGAGTCTTCCTGGCGACCAAGTTTAAAATCGGGAGACAATGCTAAATGGAGGTAAAATTCCCACTTTAATCGACAGTTCAATCCCTTCATATACTCTTTCTTACCTGGGAGTCGTGATGTAAAACCTCTTGGTGCGATAGATCGACCACGAAGACCGGACATGCCGGGAGAGAACACTCGATGAATATGTGACTCGAAGGCGCACATTGCACAGAAGTTTTGATTTTGGCCTATTCCTGACCGTTAGTACGGGTTATTTTTTGCCATTTTCTGGATCAGAAAAAAAAATTACATTTAGCACTGTGTTTGCTCTCCAGCACAGCTTGGGCCAGCGGTGGAGTGTATGACAGACATTGCAACATTGCATTCAGGAAGCAAGTGTTGCCGCAATTAACTAAACCAGGACCAATTTCGTTGGCAAATGCCCACTGTAGCTTGAGATTCTTGCGATCGTAAACGGGTTTGAATACAGTGCGGGAAGCATTGGAGACACCTTGTTCAGGCGCAACAGCGTTCTTGCGCTTCCAGAACCAGTTGCGGTTGTTCTTCTTGTGCTTGTTGTGGCCGCTGCGGGCGCGGTTTCGCTTATGGTTTTTGTTCATGGCAGAAGAACAGCTCGCGATCGAGAAAGAGAGAGGAGGAGTTGACAGGAAAAAAAAAAGTCCAAACAAATGCGTCGGATTCCCAAAGTGGAAGGTACCAAGTTACTGTGCCGACAGTGCGTTGCGCTTGCTGGTTGTAGGTTCGCATGTGTAAAGTAGCTTACCTCGCAATAAACAAAGAATTATCATAGTTTATAGCATCGTCACGATTATACACGTCGAAATTTTCTCTTTAACTAGTAAATCGTTCCACAGAAGCTGGGGATTTTTACCATACCGAGCAAGTAGTAAGAAGAAACTTATGGCAAAGTCTTCTCGCACGTGGCAGTATTCAGGACTTTCTCTAATGCTATTATTGCTGGCATTTAGCATGTCACGTATCAAAAAGCGTCCCTAGATGCATAAACCAGACGATCGATTTGCCAAAAAGTCTGTATAAATAGGTCTTGACCAGACGCTCTGTGAATCCTTGAACATGCCTATAGAATGTTTCATACCGTTGCCATTGCATTTTTCCATTCTGCGAAGATCGCTAGAAAACAGGAGTGATGCTTGGGAAAGAGCCGGATGGATAGCATGAACTAGCACGGATGGAACTTCTTTGCCCAAGAGGAAATGCTACACCTTCAACATTTGACGGCTATTTATTAACTGTGATTTGATTCTACCCGTGTTACTAATGTAATCCACTGCACTCACATAGGTACGGCACTTATATGATCTGATAATAATCAATGCAGCTTGAAACTTGACGGATTATTCTTTAATTCCAAAGCAGGCGAAGGAAAAGGAAATACGTTTGACGTGAAGTCATCATACAAGGAATGGCGGGGAGGCCTGGCTCTTAACGGTTACAGTAAAGCGTAGCTCAATATATTGAGTGACACAGTGGATTGGTGAACTTGGCATTGCCCAACATGTGTTCCCAGCCATGCCATTAAAGGGGAGCGCAAACCTCGTGGCAATTTCGCTCCCGCACTCATTTCGCATATCGTTTCCTCGAAAACCCTCTTCTCACGAACCAAACTGCCTCGTAATGTCAGGTACAACCTGCCACTGTCTCTTTGTTTCCTGTCGATGAGATGCTCACAAACATTTTCAGGCGACACGATAGTCATTGCTCATCATCCCTACGAGCCACAGCGCGAAGATGAATTGCAGCTTGCCAAGGGCGACAGGGTCATTGTGACAGACAGCTCCGATCCTGACTGGTGGGTTGGCAAGAAAGAGGACGGTACCTCTGGTTATTTCCCTAGCAATGCAAGTATTACCTCTCTTGTTGTCATTATCTTGGCATAATTGTCTGACTTGGTGGCCAGTTTGTAGAACCTGCACAGTCTGAGGAGAAGACAGCTGAAGCAGAAGAGACCAACCAGGAACATGAACCAGAAGCGGCTCCGCGTAAGTATGAGATTCTTACACTTTGTGTTGAAAAGCTCGACTGACGTTGAGGATAGCAAAACCCATCGGCATGGCTCGTGTCATGGAAGATTATGCTATGCAAGGCCCCGACGAATTGACATTACACAGAGGAGGAATCGTGACTTTGTATGAGCGCTTCGATGATGGATGGCTCAAAGGCGAGATCAATGGAAAAGTTGGTCGATTTCCTGCTGAGGTTGGTATATAGTCTCCGGTAAGAGAGTTAAGGCGATAACTTATGAATCTATATATAGTTCGTAGAAGATATCGATATGCCCGGTCGACCAGATCTAGGCTTACAATCAGTTGAAGCATCGAAGAACAAAGAAGACGTTGCCGAAAATGCTGAACGTGAGTGTACGCTGCTAATTTTGAATAATAACACTGATGCTAACCATTCTTTAGCGAGCAAGCCCGCCTTTAAACTGGCTGCTTATGGTGTGAAACAGGGTGGAATTGGCAGTGTCTTGGCTGGAGGATTTCCTGTCTTGAAAAAGACGGGTGGTATCAAGAAGACTGAAGAGGAGCAGGTATGTCGACCAAGACTTTGCACTAAGACTGGACTCGCTAAGAAACATGTACCCAAAGCCAAAGCCTGCAAACGAGTTGTCACAAGCTGCTGAAAAGCAGCCTGAAGCTGCACCGACTATGCCTTCTGAGAAACAGCCAAAGGCAGAAACGGAGCCTACAAAATACAGTAAGTTTCGGGTTATTATATGTGAGTAACTCGATCATCCTTATCAATAAATGCTGCATAGTTGCCAAGGCTATCGTCCTTCATCCATATGACGCAGAAAATGAAGGTAGGCAATATAGGGACTTACACTCTCCTAATCTAACTCGTTATTACTAGACGAATTGAACCTTTTGAGAGGAGAATACGTTAATGTCATCGACAAGAATGTCGATGAAGGCTGGTGGAAAGGTACAACGGAGCGAGGTCAGACCGGTGTATTCCCTAGCAACTTTGTGAAAGAAGTGGAAGAAGAAACGATTGCCTCGCCCCCACCTGTTCGATCACGAAAATCGATCGCATCGACCGGTTCTCAACAGTCGTTCAGCTCGACCTCTGCATCGCGAGTATCTACTGGCATAAGTCAACGTGCTCCTCCTCTACCTGATAAATCGTCTCGCCCTACATCGATGGCTACTTCAAGCCGCCCTGGTTCTGTTCATGACCAAACCATCTCACCATCCAACGAAATTCCTCCTCCAGTTCCCGAAATCCCCCAAGCTCCCCGCACGACATCTGAAGTTGGCGAACGCCCGCCTCCTCTTCCAGAAACTCGCCCACCACCAGTACCAGAGCCATCTACTCGTCCAAAGTCTTTGCATGAGAAGGAGCCAGCAGAAGAGGTTCCCTCTGCTGTGTCTAACGAGACTACTACGAAGGAGGCCGTTGCAACAAAAGAAGAATCAGTGCAGTTTCCTCAAGAACGTTTGGATAATGAGTCTACTGCTGTAAGTGATGGTCGAGGATACTGATTTATTTAATGATTTCTGATCTTGTGAATGTAGACGGCTGTTGCTACAGGTACATGCGACGTCTCCATCGGAACGGAGTTACTTACGAAATACTAACTATTGAGTACAGAGCAGAAACATGATGAAGCTGAAAATGATGTCCCCTTGTCTCCTGCCAATTCACCACCTGCTATTCCAGGCAGACCATCGATTCCAAGCTCGCGACCATCGAGCGAGTCGGGCAACCTTGCCTCGCCACCGCCGCCGGTTCCCGGTAGACCTCCTGTGACACCTTCACGAAAGTCGAGCGAATCTGCCGATGTCGCTTCGCCGCCTGCAGTTCCTGGTCGACCACCAAGCATTCCTTCTCGCAGATCAAGCGAATCTGTAGACTTGGCGTCTCCATCGCCAGCCACTGCTGCTCCTTCCACCGAACCCATCGCTGAAGCTACTGAAACAGAACAGAGTTCCGAATCTAAACCTGTACAGGAGCAAGCTGCAGAGAAGAAGGAGGAGGAAGAAGAAGAAGAAGAAGAAGAAAAGGCCGCAATAGAAGAGTCTGAATCTCAACAAGTGAAAGAACAGGAGAAGGAAACTAAAGGAGAACAAGCATTGGAAAAAGATGAAATAATAGCAGTTGGTCCTGAAGAGAACTTGGCAAAGCCGGAAGAAAGCTCTGAATCTACCGCGACAAAGGAAGTTTCAGAGGAAGCTGAGACAGAACCGAAGCGACAGGAACTCGAAATGCAGCCTTCTGGACCTCGTTTGTCGGCACCTTCACGAGCTCGTCCAGCACGTGCTCGTCGTTCGCCCGAGACAAGAAAAGAGGAACCCAGTCAGATGGAGATGCTGCAGCAACAGCTCGACCAGGTAAAGCTTTAGAATTGCACAGCCCCTCTGTACGTGAAACAGTATATTTTATTAATTCGTTTCTCCACATAGACTCCACCAGAAGAGCCCAAGAAGGAAGAGCCCAAGGAGGAACCGACTCCACCAGCCAAGCCAATTAAGCCTATCTTTACCAAATTCCCTACACCTTTCGCCGGTGGCACGCCGCCTGAGCTGAAAAATCTCAAGCCTGTTCAACGGCGAATGTGGGAACCGGCTCCAGCTCACGAGCAGGAAACAAAGAAGGAGGAAGCAGAGGAGCCTCCGCGCCCAACCGGTGTTAGAAACATTGCCTCCCGATTCAACATGCCTTCGTCTGGTGGAAGCAATGAAGTTTTGGAGACTAAGCTGAAGAACTTTACTAAGAACGAAGTTGAGAAATCACGCAAGGAACTTGAGCGTCAACTGCAGGAGGAACGTGAAAAGAGAATTCAGTTAGAAGAATTGGTAGCTTCCTTGGCTGAAAAGGTTGAACAATTACAAAGCCGTTTAGAGCAATAAACGTCCAATTTTGAACATTATCCCAACGCAAATGCATAACTGCATCTCTTGGTCTCGGCTAGGCTCGCATATTCCCTTATATAGGTCTTTCCTCATGACCCGTGTGAATGTTGTATTCAACACATCATTTGTTTTATGCACATTGGCATTAGGCGTCTGTGCGTGCTGTTCCCAAAACCCTCATGACGCACATGTTTGTCTCCAAAACCTACCCATCCATTGTCAGTGGCCGAAAACATCCCTAGAATAAAGAAGAACATCACCACATCGCGCAATGCAGCTAATACTGCGGTTAACGAGCGCAGTGTCAAAACCGCGTGGTACAGGGTCTAAGCAGCCAATCAGAAACAGATGAGCAGCGACGGCCCATGAATATCAAAGACACACATAGGGGTTTGTGTGGAATCTTTCCTTACTACTTCCTTCTGAAAAATGGGTACGTATCATAGCAGCAGATGGATTTGGTGGGGTTGATTGACGTGTATGCGGGACGGATGGATGGATGGATGGTTGAACCGACAATTGGATATCTTTGGAGTTCTCGGGCACGTCCTGGAGATGGATTGCTAATACGACATTTCTTCGCGATGCTGTTTATTCCTTCTACTCTGAATAGTTGTAAGTACTCCATACTCGTCTTTGCTAGCAAATACTCGAGATTTTGACGTTTCTTTTGCATTGTAGAACTTTACCATCGAGGAAATCCGCGGTTTGATGGTTGGTAGCATATATTACGACGCACGCTGGAAGTTGTACTGATAATTTCGTAGGACCGTGTTACGAATGTCCGTAACATGTCCGTCATTGCCCACGTCGATCACGGTAAATCCACCTTGACCGACTCCTTGGTCTCCAAGGCCGGTATTATATCTGCTGGTCGTGCTGGTGAGACCCGTTTCATGGACACCCGTAAAGACGAACAAGAGCGTGGTATCACTATCAAGTCCACTGCTATCTCCATGTACTTCGCCTTGGAGCACGAAGAGGACATCAAGGAAATCAAGGGCCAGAAGACCGAAGGTATGAATCAACTATAAAAACAGCAATGCTTGTTGCTATGTTACTAATGATATGATGCGACGATTAGGTTCTTCTTTCTTGATCAACTTGATTGACTCTCCCGGTCACGTTGACTTCTCTTCTGAAGTCACTGCTGCCCTACGTGTCACTGACGGTGCTCTCGTCGTTGTCGACTGTATTGAAGGCGTCTGCGTCCAGACTGAGACTGTCTTGCGTCAGGCCCTTGGTGAGCGTATCAAGCCCGTTGTCTGTATCAACAAGGTTGATCGTGCCCTTCTCGAACTCCAATTGGACAAGGAGGAATTGTACAACGTAAGATAAGATATCTCGTTACTTATTGGAGCACTGTGCTTAGATGAATATCCCTACATGTAGGCTTTCTCCCGTACCATTGAATCCGTTAATGTCATCATCGCCACCTACTTCGATGAGGCTCTCGGTGATGTTCAGGTCTACCCCGAAAAGGGTACCGTTGCTTTCGCCTCCGGTCTTCACGGTTGGGGTTTCACCCTTCGTCAGTTCGCCGTCCGTTACTCCAAGAAGTTCGGTGTTGACAAGGAGAAGATGATGCAGCGTCTCTGGGGTGAGAACTACTTCAACCCCAAGACCAAGAAGTGGACCAACAAGAGCACTGACGCTGATGGCAAGCCTCTCGAGCGTGCCTTCAACATGTTCGTCTTGGACCCTATCTACAAGATCTTCGACTCCATCATGAACTTCAAGAAGGATGTCATCCCCACTCTCTTGGAGAAGTTGGAAATCAACCTCAAGAACGAAGAGAAGGATCTCGAGGGCAAGCAATTGCTCAAGGTTGTCATGCGCAAGTTCTTGCCTGCTGGTGATGCCCTTCTGGAAATGATTTGTATCCACTTGCCTTCCCCTGTCACTGCCCAGCGCTACCGTGTTGTCAATTTGTACGAAGGTCCCG
>NW_027192161.1:114629-127792 GCF_041956525.1 Rhizomucor pusillus | reverse complement strand
CCGTCGATGTCAAGAACGCCAACGACTTGCCCAAGCTCGTCGAAGGTCTCAAGCGTCTTGCGAAGTCTGATCCTTGTGTCTTGACCTACACCTCTGACTCTGGTGAACACATTGTCGCTGGTGCTGGTGAACTTCACTTGGAAATTATCTTGAAGGATCTTGAGGAAGACCACGCTCAGGTCCCCATCCGCACTGGTGACCCCGTCGTCCAGTACCGTGAAACCGTCACTGCTGAATCCAGCATGGACTGCTTGTCCAAGTCTCCCAACAAGCACAACCGTATCTTCATGCGTGCTATGCCCCTTGATGAAGAACTCTCCAAGGACATTGAAACCGGCAAGATCGGCCCCAAGGACGATTTCAAGGCTCGTGCCCGTGTCCTTGCTGACCAATACAACTGGGATGTTACTGAAGCTCGTAAGATTTGGTGCTTCGGTCCCGACGCCACCGGTCCTAACCTTGTCGTCGATGTCACCAAGGCCGTCCAATACCTCAACGAAATCAAGGACTCTTGCGTTGCTGCCTTCCAGTGGGCTACCAAGGAAGGTCCTCTCGCTGAAGAACACATGCGTGGCTGCCGTTTCAACATTCTTGATGTTGTTCTCCATGCTGATGCTATCCACAGAGGTGGTGGTCAGATCATTCCTACCTTCCGTCGTGTCGTCTACGCTTCCGTCTTGACCGCCTCCCCCGGTATCCAGGAACCCATGTACTTGGTCGAAATTCAGTGCCCTGAAAACGCCGTCGGTGGTATATACTCTGTCCTCAACCGTCGCCGTGGTATGGTCTTCTCAGAAGAACAGCGCCCTGGTACCCCCATGATGAACATCAAGGCCTACATGCCTGTCAACGAATCATTCGGTTTCACTTCCGAGTTGCGTGCTGCTACTGCTGGTCAGGCCTTCCCTCAGGGTGAGTGATCAGTTTCATCTTCAGATACAATGAGCCCATTGATACTTACATCTATTTTTTTTTTTTCATATAGCCGTCTTCGACCACTGGCAGCCCATGACTGGCGATCCTTTGGAAGCCGGCAACAAGGGTAAGTTTTCTTGGATTTTTTGCATGAATTTGTCTCTAATTTTCGAAATTTTATCTAGTCTACGACATCATCCGCGCTGTCCGCAAGAGAAAGGGTCTCGCCGAAGACATCCCTGGTCTCGACAAGTACTACGACAAGTTGTAAATAATGCCTTTGAACTACAACAGCCATTAGACGAAGTTCATAAAATAGCAAAGTATAAAAATGTAGCATGGCTGATCGAAGACATAGGACTGCATAAAGATAAAATATACTCTTTTTTCCGTTATCATCAATTCCTTGCTGGTTGCGTACAGTTTTACTTGTTTCTTTACTTGATGGCCAACATGTAAATCTCGATCTGTCACCGTTTCTATGGAGCTGCCATCATTTCTTGGACTCCCATCAAGCGAACGACTTGCAGTTTCAAAGGGGATGGCTAACACAGCACACCATTTTAGGATTACAACCAAGAACCGCAAATAGCAAAACCAACCCTGCGCCACGCGGAGCTTACCTAACATCCGGAATATGTAGCTTGAAGCAGACATTGAAGAGAAAGAGATAACAATGAGAATAAATGTTCAAACAAAGACTACATCCCCATGGACAAGAAAAACAGCTGAGCATTCAGTTTTGATTATTCAACAGAAGGGATGCGAATACGAATGCCAAAAATGTTTGTCAAGGTGAGCAGCTTGAATGCAGGCGAGAGATCTTTCATAATTCTGTCTGTACTCATAGTTACTAACTTGGAAAGAACTCAAAGCGTCCCATCTCACACTGTGTTGCCAACGATCACCATGGTCTACGACCACCATGTGGGGTAACTTTATCAACTATCCCTACCAATAAATCGAATGTAAGGAGCGTGGATATAGGCCAGAGCAATTTCTATAATTATCTCATGAGTTATTAGGTACGAAAGGCCTATTGTTGCTGCTAAATATAATCTATGCATCTACTATCATAAGTTCCATCAGTAGCAACCGGAAGTTACAGTGTATACCGCAACGTGTGTTGAGCTTCTCCCACTGTTATATGGCGAATATGTGACAAGCCAAAAATTCTGTTTATTGAGTTATTTTTTTTTTTCTTTTACCCATCTTCGACTTTTGTCCGTTTTTGTAAAAGCAGTATTAATCAGCAAAAAGAATGTCCCTAGGGAATGTGAGCAATCCAACGCATTCGTTATCTTTATCTTCCCCATTTTTAATGACTAGCTTGCTAGACTTGCGAAGGAGGAGGAACGGCGTGATAGTCCTGGTTTGCAGGAGGCTGCTTTGTTTCAGTAGCTGCATTGTTACCAGAAGTCGGCGTAGCAGACGCACTATCATTTGCGCCACTTGGAGAAGCCTGATGCTCTGTCGAAGGGGTAGAACTATTATAGTATCCGTAGTAGTTGTTGTAATAATTCGGGTCGTATTGATACTGGCCATAGTAAGAGTAATATTGACTGTAATCGTAACCTGGGTAAGGTGCATCACCTGTCGCAGTTGTAGCGGTTTGTGGCGATCCACTCTCTTGGCCAGGTGTACCAGCTGATGGAGGAGATCCAGCAGGCGGCGGTGGAGGCGGTGCAGCACCGGCCTGAGGTGGAGGAGGTGGAGGAGGAGCACCATATCCGGCATACTAACACATCAAGATGAGTACACATGTGTAAAACCGATAATCAAAGAGCATAAATGCATACGCCATGGTGACCGTATCCTCTGCCATAACCACGTCCGTAATATGGGTACTGCTTAGCGCGTTCGTATTCTGCTCTAACTGTCTTGAGAAGATCTTGAGTCAGTTGTACTGCCTTTTCCAAACCCTCTTCTCGCGGGCAGCTATGCAGGTCGGATATCGATTTAGTATGTCGTTCTAGGACCAAAATTACAAAGCAAATAAATTACCTAATATACACATGCAGAGGTTCGTCTGCTTCCTGTCCCGTACTGGTTTCGTAAAATCCTGATCCTCTTCCTTTCAATTGAACCCTACTGCCCGTTTCGTTTTGAATATGCTTCACATATGCACCATGTGGACCCACGATCTTTGCTCGAAGATTGAAATGTGGTCCTCCTTCCATATCCACAGGAATCTTCTCCTCGAAAAATCTACGTCTCTACAATGATGTCAGTTGTTTGCGAGTTAAAAAATTTCAAAACTTTTCTGTGAAACGCACCTCAGGGCGAGGATGTTCATGGTGATGTTGAGGTGCCGCAGAGGGTAAAACAGCGTTCCGAATGATATCTTCGATTTGAGCAACAGCCTTGTCAAGTGCTTCCTTTGTAGAGGCAGTGACATGAAGATAAAGCGGTGGGTCACTCTCTGTTGCCAAGCTCTTATCCGGATAGTACTTGCCACGAGTAGTCACATCTATTACAAGATTTCTCCGTTGTAGGTAACGATTTTGCAAGCAACCATCTACTTACCCGCTCCGGTCTCACGTTGGATTTGTGTTTGAGTAGCACCACGTGTTAGCATGTAGCGGTTCTTGACATCGTTGATGGGTATGTTCTTAACAAAGTCAGCATCGTTCTTGTCCTTGGCGAAGAACTTGTCGTCTTCGCTGCTGCCGCTAGTTTCATTATTGTTAGCGAGCCCTTTCTGAGCAAGGATCGCGTTAATCTTTGCAGCGGCCTCGCCTAGAAAAATGACAGGTTACGAGTCTGCTACAGCCAACAGAGAAAGAAAGTGAAACTTACTCAAAGCATCTTTGCCAGTTTGGCTGCTGCTACTTGAGGATTTTGGCGAATCTTCTTTCTCAACCTTGCTGATTTTTGCAACAGGACTCTCGCTACCAGAGCGCTGCTTTCCTTGATCGTCCAGATCCCATTTACGTTTTCTGTTTATATGTATAAGAATCTGCCATGGATCTAGTAAACACTTTGTTGGACATACTTTTGACCTGAATCAGACATTGTGTGGAATACAAAGAGAAAGAAAAAATTGTTTCGTCTGCGTCATTTGACTCAGTGCTCTTTACAGAAATGGAAACTTCGGTGCCCTTTTGTTCCTCCACGACATATGTCAACCTTATTATTTTCTTTGACTTTACCTCGGGAGGATGCATCCTACAAGTTTATCCACAGTATCTACATGTATCTTTTGAAATCTCGGTTTAAATTACGTAAGTGTCCCATTAATAGGCATCTACTGGTACCTCGAAAATATGCCAGCATTTAATAGATTTGTTACAATATTTATCAAAAATGCTTTACTTTGCGAGGATTAATGTCAGGAACGGGTAAGTTCCATATCAAGCTTCGCATGCAATTCCACGGCGGTTTGTATAACTTCGAGAGGTAGTCCTATTATGACGTTCGTCACCAAATTTACTAAATTCATGTGTCACCGGAGGGGCTACATACCTGCTAGCTGTGCAACTTTGAGACCGTGCGACTGGCGGCATACACCTGGTTTGATCTTGTGAATAAATGCGAACCCACCAAAGCTATCCTCTTGCAGACTGGTTTGGAAGCATCGAAGCATATGGAACTGGTCTGTTGAAACCAGGTCGGCCAGCTCATGATAGTGAGTTGCAAACAATGTACGGGACTTTGAATGATTGTGGAGATATAGAAGTATAGCATATGCCAGCGAAAGACCATCCGTTGTCGATGTGCCGCGACCAATTTCGTCCATGATTACCACCGAGCGCGACGTTGCATGTTTTAGAATATTGGCTGTTTCTGTCATTTCCACCATAAAGGTAGATAATCCTTCGGCCAAATTGTCTGCTGCACCCACCCTGCTGTATAGTCGATCAGCTATGCCAATCGTTGCTGATTTCGCAGGAACAAAGCAGCCAACTTGTGCCAGCAAGATAATGAGTGCATTCTGCCGCAGGAACGTGCTCTTGCCGCCCATGTTTGGACCTGTCAATAGCCATAGGCGTTGATCCTGTCCTAACAGACAGTCATTCTTCACAAATGGAACGCCTTTTGTTGCAAGCGTAGTTTCTACGACAGGATGCCGCCCTTCCTTGATATCCATGGTATTATCGTGCGTTATCTTGGGACGTACATAATTGTATTGCTTGGACAACCAGGCAAAAGCGGATAGTACATCGAGTTGCGCAAGGATCTGACAGTTTCGAATGATCGTCGTCGAATGATTGAGCACCTGAGCTGCTACATCCTCCAAAATTCGTGTTTCGAGCTCTACTATCTCAGCCAGCGTTGTTTCTAGTTGTATGGATAAATCCGTCCATGCTTTTAATTGATATCGGTGCTTTGTCTTGGTCGAGTTAATCAACGTTGCTTCCGTGTATGCATTCAAGAGTTTCTGTGCTTGCGAAGCGTTTATCTCTACGACATGTTTGTAGAGCCCATTGTTGAGTAGCGAAACAGAGTTGCCGCAAAGTGTCCTGAGTTCGATTTGCAATTTATCGCGCTCTTCATTCAGATGTGACAATCGAGTGTAGAGCTGCTGCATCTCGGGGATTGCTGGATTAACAAATCCGTATAGTTTTTCCTTTTGATTGTCGTCAGGTTCGGCTTGCTCAATAAATGAAAAGTTGATAATTTTTGCCAAATCTTCGTGGGGATCAAGCGAATGGGCGTATCCGGTGACGGCAGCCACGAGTCTCTTGCTGAACTGCTTTCTATTACTTTGCAATGCATTTTGAATTAGTGTTTGAATCGACTTAGATGCCTCTAGTGTCGATGCTATCTGCAGCAAATCAGAGTACTGATACCGTTTAACTGCGATTCTTTGGAGAGTTCTCTGAGCATCAGTTGTTTGCTGCAAGCTATGCCGCAGGTCATGCAAAACATCGGGGCATTTTGCAAAGAAATCCACGACGTCTTGTCTTCGTTTAATAGCAGATGCAGATGTCAGTGGCGAGCAGAGCCAATTGGCCAGCAGTCGAGAACCGGCGCTTGTAACCGTGTAATCGATGATGGATAGTAAGCTATTTTTCCTTCGATTGTCCTTGAGCGTGCGAACGATTTCCAGTGAAGCCATTGCCGCACTATCGATGAGGAGCGTGTCCTTAGCATCGTATCGTGTGGGTTTTTGTAGTCGCGGCCTCTTTTCCGGGTGCGTCTCTTCTACGTAATGGAATAGAGCAGCGCTCGCAGCCTTTTCCGCTTCAGAGAAAACGTGGTAATCACCGAGCAACTGCGTGCTGTCAGAAGTCCCGTATATTTCCACTGCGTCGTTTGCAAACATCTGTTTCAAAGCGGTCGCGCCGAACGTCTCATCAAAAGAGCTATCAGGCTGGTAAGTGATGGAGACAGAAGGATTTGTCAAAAGCGGACGTAGTACTGGATGATGGTTAGTATCCTCTGCCAGCATTTCCATCAGAGCGGCTTCGGAAGGCCGGATTGATTCCGGAAGAATGACTTCGCGCGGTCGGATTCGTGCCAGATCGTCCTTGAAAGTATCAACGTGCGAGAGTTGCATCACAAACTCGCCCACAGAAACATCCATCCATGCCAATCCAAGCGTATCTTTGTCGTCTTGCAAAGCATTCACGGCCAGCAAATAATTGTAGGAAGCAGCATCTAAGAACCGTTCTTCGATGACAGTGCCAGGTGTAATGACACGAGTAACATGACGCCGAATGCTAGGTGCACCATCCTGCTTTGTTACTTGCTGCTCGCAGAGTGCAACTCGGCAGTTAAGACGGTTGACTAGAATATCCAGATATCGTTCCAGAGATCTGGCGGGAAATCCAGCAAAGTCCACAACAACTCCAGATGCCATCTCCTTTTTAGTCAGTTTGAGATCGAGTTGCGATGCATATTGGCTTGCATGATGCTCGTAAAGCTTTGGTGTGTTTTAGCTTGGATGTTTGCCAATATACGAATTCAAGTTTTTTTTCCATATCCAACAATTACCTCGAAAAACTCGCCAACCTGAATGAGGAGCACACACGATGGATATTTCCTGCTGTATTCACGCGCTGTATCTAGGACGGCTGATCCACTTGGCTCCAATTTGAGCTCTATCTTGAAATAAGCTAAGTCTCGGTATATATACAGCCTTGCCGAGAATACTACTTACGGTTTTCTCTGGCTGCGTTTGCTGATCAGTTTTGCATGGATCTATGCCAGATCGGGACGATTCACACAATGCCGTCAATCGTGTTCGGGTTACTCTCTTCAAAGCAGGTGCGCTGTAGGATAATCGAGCGCGAGAGGTTTGACAGCAAAGTCTGTAAGGACATTGTCGACGTGAAGAGAACCAAAGTCGTCTAGCTGCAACTACCAGCATGTCAAAGTTCGGCTTGGCGGGCAGAATTACCCGGGTTTTAAACTTTTTCCCCTTTCATTATTTTGCCCTTATTTATCACACAAATATACAACATGGAAAACGGAAAAGAGGTACTATACAAGTTTAGTTTTGGGTAATCATGTCCAGATCAATGTCATATGAAATATTACATCCGCAGCTATTCTTTGCATTGGGATTGTCCACGACTTGGAATGTGGAACCGATCAATTCTTCGACAAAATCCACTGTCGATCCTCGAATAAACTGCAAGGAGACTGGATCCACAACTACCCGTACTCCATCCTTTTCGAAAATCCTGAGCAGCGATTGCTTAGTCCACACATGCATCACGAGACAACATTGGTAGATATTTATTCACTTACGTATCATCCTCTTCCACCTCGGTGGTAAGTTCTAGCTTGTTTTGATAGCCATGGCATCCGCCAGAGTCTACGAGGATTCGAAGCATTGACTTATTGTCATTGTCTCGTTCAGCTATAAACTTCAATTGCTGATAACAAAAATGGTCAGACTTGTTGCAGCACTTCTGAGATCGTTGCTGCGCACAAGTACCTTTACAGCTTTGTCAGATATGGCCAAGCCGTTGGCAATGGAAGCAGGCTTGACAGTAGGCTCGTCATGTCGTTCGCTGTGCATTTGCTCTGCACTTTGCCTTGCGCATGTGTAGCTGAATAATCTTCGTGGTGGCTGGCTTCCTAGTGCAACAGGTGACGAGCCGGAAGGTCTATGGAACGTGAAGCTCGGTCTACAGCGTCCCGAATGTTCGATTTGTCGTGACAGAATTTGTCTGGAGGTTGTGAATGAACGGCAGAGTAATGGTCGAAACGACATTGTGAATTTGTCAGAAAAAGGAACAGCATCGGGAGCCTTCGCATCCGGAGCCAGACTTGCATTGAAGCGCAAATGTCTGGGGTCAGCAAGAAATATTAAGGCCCATTCAACTTGATCATCATCCCACTTTTTTTTTCAAATCTATTTATTAGAACTGCCTGATATGACCATTGTAACAGTATCGTTCTGCATTCTCGATAGCGGTGAAGGGATATATGAAGGCTTCGTCAACGTGTGGAAAGCCATATGTCGCATTGATGAGGATTAACTGAATATAACCTCCATTTCAGCTGTCCTTGCATGCCGTGCTTCGTCTTTCAGCAGCTTTAACTGTCTTTGGTGTTCAATTCGTTCTTCTTCGGCTTTTCGATATGCATAGTTAGTCAAGACGTAGCCGAGCCCCGCGAGAGTAAGCCCCACGATGGCAACACCAGCTAGGTAAAAAAAAAATGTTTGTTCAATCGCGATGCTTAACATGCGTAAACCCAAATATTTTCACTTACTCATTCCTTTCCATATTGTTTCCCACCGGATGGCTTCCAAGTTGGTGCGCACATCACCCAGTGATACTGTAATGCGGTTGTTAAGTTCTTGGATTTTCATGTCTATATGTTTTAGTTCCTCTCTTGCTTCATTTTTCCGGTTATTGACTTCGAGTGTGACATCATTCTTCATGGTTGCGATATCCTCTTGCAGTTTCTGTTGCAAGGACTCAACTTCTCGAGACACTGCGGAGCCTTCGGCTTGCAGAGTTTGCACATTGTTCCTTCGCATAGTTTGTACTTCAGTGCGCAACTCCGAGAGGCCTGCTTTGAATAGGTACAATTCCTAATAAAGGCGGCATCGTTTAATATTAGTCGCTGTAAGAATATTGTTAGGACTTACATTATCCAGGTCAGAACGTTGCAAAAGCAGCTTTTGGATATACGCTGAGCTAACTCCCTGTGGTTTAAGCAATCCTGTCCGTAATCTTCCGTCTCTTTTTTCCCCGCTTCACCTGTCTCTCAGCCTAAATTTTATGCCTTTCATGACGATTTCTGCCTGGGCCCTTGTAAAACCCTGATTCTCAAGCACTTGCAATAGTTTGTAGGTATCAAAAAGATGCTCAACGGGTGTCGGATTACTGCTAGTAGTGGCTGCTTCTACTTTGAAGTTCGAGTTATTGCTTCCGTTGCCGCTGGCTGCTGTGCTGGTGGTATCAGGCGGCTGCTGTATTTCAGCTAAAGATGAAGGAAGCTGAAAGTCTTGAGATGGCGGCTGCGGTTTCGATGGCGGTGCATTTTGTATTGGGCGTGTAGGATGCGGTGAAGGGAATGGTCGTGAAGAATCGTCTGCTGAGAAGCTGTGCCTGCTCACGGACAAGGCTCGTCGTTGCACGCAAAAGCGCAAAGGTTGTCGTATTGAAAGCATGAATCCGCTCTTGTCTGACTTTTTCCAAATTCATAAGGGTGGCGACCATTTTTGGGCAGTTCTAACAATCGTCAAAAGACGACAAGTTTATGTAAAAGATATCAAGGTTACAAGATGGTGAATCTAGCTCTCTGCTATTCCTATGTATTAGCCTCAAGTTTTTCGAAATGCTTTTTAGCTGCAGCGATGTTCAGCAGCGTGGCTGCGGATTCTATAGGGCACATGGATGGTTAGCCAGCGGACAACGCTAACTGCAAATCCATGAACTTACGAATATTTGGATCAGACATCACAACCATGGCGTAAGTGTTGTTAGTTAGTACATCAATGAAAGCTGTGAAAGCACTTCCTCGGATTTCCATGCTTTTGAATCTGGTTTGTGATCGACTGCAGGCATATGTATTTAGCAACAAGCACTAGACATCCATATTTCCTGCAGACATACCTGCATCCCAAATTGAATTGTTTTATGATATTGCTAATCTTTTCAAATCGGTGCAAGTCATGATGCTGCACCGTAGCTGCATTTGCTATCACCAAGAATGTCGTTCTTTCGAACAGCACCACCTCATCGGCGTCGCAAGTTCTGCAGAAATAATCCAAGTGGGACTCCAATGTCCGGATGTTTGGTATCAAGCAATGCACGATTTGGGACCATGCCTATATGAGTTTTTTGAACATGAATATCTCCGAGAATGCAAGGAGATGTGTGCGCTCATACCGCATACAATGTTTCATCCCAGATGGACGTACGGAATCCGCGAATCTGCAAAGGTTCTGAACGTACTCGGAGCTCTTTGATACGTTCATCAAATATCTATGCATGGAATATCAAGATCAGAATTCTCTGTAATCGCTGGTAGACTCCTCTCACCTGCTCTCTCTGATGTTCCGGCAGTAAATCCATCTTGTGGATCAAGCAGAAAATCTTTGCATCTTGAGAGTTTGCGCGGATGGCGTCCAAGCACGATTGGTAGTAGTGAAGATCGCTGCCCCAATCTCGGCTTTCCACATCGAATACATAGATAAGTACTTCGACGTTCTTGAATATCCGATCCTTTTGAGACGCAAAGTAATTTTCCATAAACGCTTCTTGTCTAACGGAGACGTGCAAATCAGCCAGGGATAGACTTTTGATTACAATCAGGGTTATTTACCCTCCACAATCCCACAAATTTAGAACGAGGTTGCCGAGAAACTTGACGTTCGAGTGCTCTACGTCAACTACAAAGCAAGGTGCCGTTTAATGCGCTGCTGTCGTTTACTGCCAACTGCCCCATATTCGAGGTATCCACGTACTTGTTGCACCTAACCGCCGGGTATCTCGGGCGATATAGTTGCTGAATATGATGGAGCGCATTGAGGTCTTTCCTGACCCGCTTTTACCCATGAGCAAAACCTAGACATTGCGCGTGGTCGAAGTCAGCGATCCAATAGATGACATTTCACTGCACAGCCAAGGCTAGACAGCGCCGTTGTATCTCATTGTGTCTTTGTTGCTGAATTCGCTGCTCGTCTTTGTCATTACCTTTTTCTTCTTCATTTCGAAATATTGGTTTGTAAATGTTATGCAAAGGGAAGAATTTCGATGTCTGGGCCCAAAACTCGCTGTTCAGATATACCGCGCAAACGGAATTTTGATGTAGGATCACAAATTCACAGCGTGTCCGTTTTGTATTGATTATAGAAGTACGCATCCATGGGTCCTAAACAAATGAAAAATAGCGTATTACGCATAACAAATATTGTGGTCATACGTGGTATTCAATTTCTTCTTCGTGTTTTGGCACTTTTTGGTACACTAACCATGCATATTTAGTTGCGAACCTTTCTATCGTGGCTTTATTCGTTAGTTTCCTTTCTGTTTATGAGTATCATTGCTTCGATACTGGTATTTATGTACGGACATCCTCCTCCAAAGCTGGCATAATTGCATTGGGCCAAAATGCTAGTTCATTTGCAACGCCGTTTACAGGTTTTTGACTTCAATTTCGCGGTCACAAAGGAACTTAATTTCGGTCGATATGTAAAAAATAATTGAGAAGTGTCACCAAGGCTGACGATGGCGGTTCATCTTGGTCAAAGCAATGAGAGAATAAACTTCACTAGCTGAGATACTCTGCAAATTCGTACTGTTTGCTACAAGGTGCTACTACAATTTCAGTTAGACTTGACACGTATCGTTTTCTGCACTATTATGTCGATATGGAAAGTCCACTGGCAGTATGTCTTCGATGATGCTCCTTCTCTTCTGTTTGCCATTGCAGCTGAAGCGATTGCCGCCTTCCTTCGCATTGCTAAAGTCATAACATTACATTGGCCCCAATTTGTAACTATGTCAATTTAATTTGAGGCCATGTTGTCCATCGCCGAATAAACTTCATGTAGAAATAATGTCTTCAAATGCACAAAATTGCTCCAGATACTCGTCACGGTGTGCATTTGTGGTTAGTGCTTAAAGAGTCGCAGCCTAAACAAAGCTATCCCGAATCAATACCATTAAATTCGACTGAAATGTATGGGAGCTCTCCAGCTTCTGAGTCCATCACCTGCAAGCAAGCATAATTTCAATAATCTCGCGAGCTCACTAATTATATTTAACAGCCAACTGCCCAAAGTCGTAGCTGGCAGAACGATTGCACTCGTTCTACTCAGCAAGAGATGGCTCTTTTATAAGATATTAAACCCTACTATCTGCTATATTCGATATTACTTTTCCAAGAATATGGCTATCACATAGATCATCATAGTAAAAGAAAACTAAGATCGAGAAGGATTTGTGTTGAGCATTACAGAAGTTGATCTCTGTTACTGAAGTCGACACGAATCGTTTCAAAAAAAGGGAAACATCTCCTGGATTCATGCTTGTGGCAGATAGCATATATTATACCATCTTCGTTTTAATAAGTTTTGTATGTGTGAATAACTTAAAAAAGCCTGGCCATATAATATAGAGCTTAGAGACTCTCCTTTTCACCTCTAGGTTATCTATTAGACAAGCTGTACTTGTATGCGAGGTATACTGTCGTTACTTTTTGGAGTAAAAAAATGTAATGCTGAAAAAGGATACAGGAAAGTATCCATTGCAAAATGTATCGTGAGCCTACTAATGATTCAAAATACAGTAGGTGTATGTGAATAGTGATCCTTATGAGTATACGACGCAGGAGGACAGAAAGCCATAAAATATGTAGACCAAAAGGGCCTGAAAAGATCGAGAAACAAGAACGAAAAATTTTGAGGCTGCATTGACAGTACAACTTCGTCTTGCGTAATCGCAGAGCAAACGCTTTTCTTCCTTCTTCATCTCTATTCTATCACAATGGATAGCGGCAGCTTGAATTTGTATTCCTTCATCGAGCTCTTCTCTGCCGTACTGGTCTCGTGGGGGATAGCACTGTATCCTCCACTTTTGCTATTGCTTTTCAAGAAGGCATGGAAAATAATCCAGAAAGAACGAGAACAAGGCACATGCAAAATGATCACAAGCATAAGCTATGAGACTAATCTGCTGTTTTGCAGTCATTTGCAAAGACTGCGGCGGAAATGGCCATAAGTCAAAAAGGAACAAGAAATGCAGATTGTTCGAGCATGAAAGAGGTTAGTATAATTATTGTAGGTTTTGTACACATTGATAATAAACAAAAATGAACCAGTTGGACGAAAAAGG